>NW_026968605.1:0-82812 GCF_028390025.1 Pseudophryne corroboree
CCCGGCGCCTCTTTGCCACTCTCAACTCACTCCTCTGCCCACCTCCACCTCGTCTCCCTTCCTCACTCTCTGCTCTTGACTTTGCCACTTACTTCACATCCAAAATTGACTCCATACGTCAGGACATCACATCACACCAGACTATCAGTAACCAGCCTTCTCCCAACCCTTACGAACCCTCCCCATCCCTCGCACCAACTCTGTCATCTTTCTCCCATGCATCTGGAGAGGAAGTCATGGCCCTCATTCGTTCCTGTCCCCTCACCACCTCCCCACTTGACCCAATCCCCTCCTGCCTCCTTTGCCACCTCTCTTCTTCTGCTTTTTCCCATCTTTCCCACCTTCTCAATCTCTCCCTCTCATCAGGCACTGTCCCCTCTGCCTTCAAGCACGCTCTCATCTCTCCTATTCTTAAAAAACCTACCCTTGATCCAAACACTCTCTCCAACTACCGACCCATCTCTCTCCTCCCTTTTGCCTCCAAACTCCTTGAGCGTATTGTCTACAACCGCCTTACTTCCTTTCTTTCCTCACACTCACTGCTTGACCCATTCCAGTCTGGCTTCCGTCCTCTCCACTCCACTGAAACTGCCCTTACAAAAGTATGCAATGACCTCCATTCTGCTAAATCTAAGGGACACTACTCTCTACTTATTCTACTTGATCTCTCTGCTGCTTTTGACACTGTGGACCATCCTCTCCTACTGCAAATCCTTCACTCCATTGGTCTGCGTAACACAGCCCTCTCTTGGTTGTCGTCCTACCTTTCTGACCGTTCATTCTCTGTCTCCTCTCATGACTCCACCTCCCCCTCACTTCCACTAACTGTAGGGGTACCCCAAGGTTCTGTCCTTGGTCCTCTTCTCTTCTCTCTCTATACGTCCTCACTAAGTAAGCTCATTAGTTCTTTTGGTTTCCAATATCATCTCTATGCTGATGACACTCAAATCTATCTTTCCTCTCCAGACCTCTCCCCTACTCTCCTCACTCGTATCTCCAACTGTCTCTCTGCTATCTCTTCCTGGATGTCCCCAGCTCTTTCTTAAACTTAACATGTCTAAGACCGAGCTGATCATCTTCCCTCCCTCCCGCATAACCTCACCTCCTACAATCTCATTATCTATTGATGGCACTACTATCTCCTCTACCCCCCAAGTGCGCTGTCTTGGAGTAATCCTTGACTCCTCCCTCTCCTTCAAACCACACATTCAGCACCTCTCACAAACCTGCCGTTTTCATCTAAAAAATATTTCCAGGATCAGACCCTTTCTGACCCAGGATGCTACTAAGTAAGACTCTTATCCACTCACTGGTCATCTCCAGACTGGACTGCTGTAATCTCTTCCTGACTGGCATTCCTGACAAATACCTCTCTCCACTCCAATCTATCCTCAATGCTGCTTCCCGGCTCATTTTCCTCACCAAACGCACTACGTCCACCTCTCCTCTCTTACTAGTCCTTCACTGGCTCCCCTTCCCTTTCAGAATCCATTTCAAGCTTTTCACACTTGCTTACAAAGCCCTCACCCACTCCTCTCCCATCTACATCTCTGATCTTATCTCGCTTTACACTCCCACCCGTCCTCTTCGCTCTGCTAATGCACACCGACTCCTGCCTACGGATTACTTCCTCCCACTCCTACCTCCAAGATTTTTCACGTGCTGCACCACTTCTCTGGAATTCCCTACCTCTCCCCCTCAGACTCTCCACCTCTCTACAAAACTTCAAACGGGTTCTCAAGACCCACTTCTTCACCAAACCCAGCCAAATCTCATCCTAAACCTCTGTTCCACGCTCTCTATGTACCCCATCTGTCTCACCCCTGTCTGTCTACCCCTCCCTTTTAGAATGTAAGCTCTCACGAGCAGGGCCCTCTTCCCTCATGTGCTTACTCTTTTCTTACTTTAATAATCTTCAGCTGCACCAAATCCAGCAGTCTTCTGCCACCTGATACTTATTCCAGTGTCATCTGCTGATGTAGCTATGTTTATTTACCCTGTACTTGTCCTATATTGTCGTCAACTGTAAGTTGCTGTTTTCCTGTTTGATTATTTATTTATGTACTCTGTAATTGGGCACTGCGGAACCCTTGTGGCGCCATATAAATAAAGGATAATAATAATAATAAATAATATAATATATAGCAGTACGGTACAGTAGGCTACTGCTCTACCTACCTCTGTGTCGTCAAGTATACTATCCATCCATACCTGTGGTGCATTTTAGAAAAAAACATGTCTCGGCAGAGCAATCTATAAATCCATAATTTTTCAGACAGCAACAGTGGGTATTGTAATAGTCACCCAATCCATCACTTTTATAGGGTTACATGCACCCACATGCTACAGCCTGTCTTAATAATTTTACTGTCACGCTGTGTGTGTTTGTGTTTTTATTTGGGTATTTTTTGTTGTTGTAGAACTACAGGTACCAGCAAGCCCGTTATTTCCCCGCCTGCTGGTACTTGAGGTTCTCCAAGTACCAGCAAGCGGGGGAGGCTTGCTGGGCCTTGTAGTTCCACAACAAAAAAAACAATATTCTTTTTTTACACACATGGCTATCAGCCCGGCACCCACCACCCAGGGGTGCTGGGGACAGCCTCGGGCTTCACCTCTGGCCCTTGGGTGCCTCGAGGGGAGGAACCTCTTGATTTAAGGGGTCCCCACTCCTCCAGGGAACCCCGGCCAGGGGTGACTAGTTGGAGGGGTAATGCCAGGGCCGCAGGGACCTACATAAAAGTGTCCCCCGGCTGTGGCATTATCTCTCTGGCTAGTGGAGCCCGGTGCTGGTTTTAAAAATATGGGGGACCCCTACATCTTTTGTCCCACGTATTTTTGGAACCTGGACCGTTCTAAGAGCCCGGTGCTGGTTGTCTAAATACGGGGAACCCCTGTCCATTTTTTCCCCCAGTATTTAAATAACCAGGACCGGCTCAAAGAGCCCGAGGCTGGTTATACTAAGGAGGGGGGACCTCACGCATTTTTTTTTAACCCATGCAGACCCTTCTCCTTTAAGTTAATGGAAGCCCTGGACAACAAAATTGCATTCATGTCCTCCTCCCTCACCCTTCCCAGTCCCAAACACTCATTTTTTTTTTCTTTAAAAATGTATAATATATAACATGAACAATGAGCAGGCAGGCAGCGGGCATTGGCGGCATCGGACTGAGATAGAAATTAGTGGTGGAGGGCTGGGTCAGTTGATTGTGGGAGAGTTTGTAAGCCATTGGCGGTGGCAGCGGGTATCGGCTCAGAGGCAGTAGCGGGCATTGGCTAAGGGTCATCGGCAGGATTCGGCGGAAATTATGGCTGTAGTGCCTCACTAGCCACTGACCTCACCGCACGCCACTGTGGGACAGATGTAACATGCAGAGAGAGGTAGATTTGGGAGGGGGAATGTCCTAGCATAACTGTTAATTGCAGTGTAATACTGTAATTCAGCTGTGCAGCATTTGTGGCTAAATGTCAAAGAAGCCAGTATTTACCCTGCATGCAAAACAATAAATGTATTTGAACATACCTCCCAACTATACCAATTTTTGCAGGACAGTCACTTTTTTGGGGAATGTCCAGCTAACCCAAACAACCCCCCCCCCCCCTGTGGGGGCCGCAGTGTCCCATAGTCATGTGGAAGGGGGGGGGGGGGGTGGAAGGCTCCCTGTAGCTTGTTGCTCTGCAAATATGCACATTGTGGGTAATTCAGACCTGATTGCTAGGGTGTGTTTTTTGCATCCCTGTAATCAGGTAGTTGCCGCCTACAGCGGAAGGGAAAATTTGCTGTGCAGGTGTGTGATCACATGTGCACAAGAGCTGCACAGCTCAGCACTTACTCAGCCATTGAGGTGACGTCACAAATCCTCCCACAAAACGCCCGGTCCCTCCAGGGTTTTTCCGGACACTCCCTAGAAACATTCAGTTGCCACCCACACAAACACCCTCTTCTTGTCAATCTTCTTGTGATCTCCGGACCGTCGCACTTACGCATTGTGGCGCATACGCATGTGCAGTGCAGACCTGATTGCCCGCTGGGTGAAAATAAATTGAAGCGATCTGGTCTGAATAAGCCTCAATGTCTATTCACGGGAGACAGAGGGGCTGGGGCATGGCCAGCAGCTCACAGAGCACCTATAATGACAAAAATGGGAGACATGGCTCATGATCGCGATATACCTGCGAAGGTACGCCCTCTACTGATTGACAGGCAGAGGCATTCGCATTTTCTGCGGGGCACCCGGAGAAAATGTAGGCACACGCACAGGATGGACCCTGCGTATATGCCCCCATCCTCTTCATAGTTTTTGCGGTTGGAACGCGTATTACGATCCAAACTGAATTAGGCCCTATGTCTTATATACACGAGCAGTGTGAAAATGGGGGTAATTCGATGGGGGTAATTCCAAGTTGATCGCAGCAGGAATTTTGTTAGCAGTTGGGCAAAACCATGTGTACTGCAGGGGAGGCAGATATAACATGTGCAGAAAGAGTTAGATTTGGGTGAGTTATTTTGTTTCTGTGCAGGGTAAATACTGACTGCTTTATTTTTACACTGCAAATTAGATTGCAGATTGAACACACCACACCCAAATCTAACTCTCTCTGCACATGTTAAATCTGCCTTCCCTGCAGTGCACATAGGTGGTCATTCCGAGTTGTTCGCTCGGTAATTTTCTTCGCATCGCAGCGATTTTCAGCTTAATGCGCATGCGCAATGTTCGCACTGCGACTGCGCCAAGTAAATTTGCTATGCAGTTAGGAATATTACTCACGGTTTTTTCATCGTTCTGGTGATCGTAATGTGATTGACAGGAAGTGGGTGTTTCTGGGCGGAAACAGACCGTTTTAGGGGCGTGTGGGAATAAATGCTACCGTTTCTGGGAAAAACGCGGTAATGGCTGGAGAAACGGAGGAGTGTCTGGGCGAACGCTGGGTGTGTTTGTGACGTCAAACCAGGAACGACAAGCACTGAACTGATCGCACTGGCAGAGTAAGTCTCGAGCTACTCAGAAACTGCACAGAGATGTCTTATCGCAATATTGCAAATCTTTCGTTCGCAATTTTAAGATGCTAAGATTCACTCCCAGTAGGCGGCGGCTTAGCGTGTGCAATGCTGCTAAAAGCAGCTTGCGAGCGAACAACTCGGAATGAGGGCCATGGGGGGTAATTCTGAGTTGATCGCAGCAGGATTTTTGTTAGCAGTTGGGCAAAACCATGTGCACTGCATTTACGAACAGATGATTTTTTATATAAATTTTAAAATGTTAGTAAATGTGTGTTTTTTTTTCAACCTGGAAGCCCAACATCGATTAAGATCGATCTTAAATAGACCCCTGGGTTTTAAGGATAACCATGGTTGAGTCCAATGGTTAATTCACATTGACCGAAGTTCTAATTAAGTCACCTGTGCTCAAGCATGATATCCTTAAAATCTGGATTGCAATGACAGCATTTGGGAACTATGCCTAAGGGTTTAATTTTTACATTTATCCACTGACAATAAATCTACCTACAATATCCATGTAACTGTTATGATTACAGTATTTCACTAAATAATTTAATTTGCTGAACCTTCTGTAAAAAGAAATATTAAGATGCTGTAATTCCCAGATGCAGCAAATTTGTTAGCTAGTGGGCAAAACCATGTGCACTGCAGGGATGGGGGGGGGCAGATATAACATTTGCAGAGAGATTTAGGTGGGTTATATTGTTTGTGTGCAGGGTAAATACTGGCTGTTTTGTTTTTACACTGCAATTTAGATTTCAGTTTGAACACACCGCACCAAAATCTAACTCTCTCTGCACATATTATACACCCCCCCCCCCCCCCTGCAGTGTACATGGTTTTAGCTAATAAATTTGCTGCTGTGATCAGATCTGAGTTAAGCCCTATGTATTTGGCACTGGCAAAGGGTTAGAGGCCTTGCTGTAGAGCTCACACCTTTCTTATCATGCATTGTAATATTTCCTGTGTCCTGATGTTGTGCTCTCTGCTCCATCCAAGTAAACAGCAATGTAGCGTGGCTATCAAAGAGCGTGAAGATTGCAGATTTCCTGGGATTAATGCTAAAGAATGCTATTATAGAGGCTGCTGCTTTAATTCAAGTGTCACTGGGGTTAAATGGTGTTTTTAACCTTAAAAACACAGGTAGAGTATACAGTACAGTGGTAGAGTGGGAGCATGTAGTGCTATTGATTACAGATTTGATGGAGCTTAAACATGGATAAGGTCCATAGCTATAAGAGTTTATCTTGTGTATCCTTTATTCTTAGTCATGGTCAGATAAGATTAGAAAATACCATTTATGTGGAAATTTCCTGTTAGCTGTTTTAGCTAAATTGCACCAGTTAAAAAAAAAAAAAAAAAAACTAAGCTGCTGTAATTCCTGGATGTTTCCTTACTGCATCAACAGGAAGTGACAAGAAACAATGTAATGTGGAACCGTACAGCAGAAGGGATTGCGGCTACCCCACAATAAGTGCAGCGGAATGTAAGAAGAGGAATTGTTGCTTTGACTGCAGCATTCCCGGGGTTAACTGGTGTTTCTTCAAGTCACAAGGTATGGAGCTGCTGTATAGTTACTGGCAAGTCAGTAGTTGTATGATGCTCACACCCAGGGCCGGATTAACAATGGGGCGGATGGAGCTGCAGCTCCAGGCCCCCCATTGCAAACAGGCCCACAGGAGACTGACAGCCATGACAGGAAAATAACTTTTTCCTGTCACAGACTGTCAGCGACTGTCCTCTCTCCCATGCCCCGACGCCAGCACTCTCACCAAGAGCCACAGGACGGTGCAGGCAGTGTGGTGGCAGCATCTCTCCCCCAGTCTCTCCTTCTCCGGGGTCCTGACTGATCCTGTCACTCACAAGCTCCGCCCCCTCAGACTACACGAGGAGCTGCTGCTGCTGCATGAAGCCTGGTAATTGTAAGTTGTACAATGGCTTCTGGATAAGTAGCATCGACTGCTTTGTGTGTGTAGTGTTTGTGTGCATGTAGTGGTGTGTATGTATGTACATGTGATGTTGTGTATTGTATGTGTGTTTGTGTGTACTGTATGTCTGTGTAGTGTATGTGTGTAGTGTGCACTATGCACTATGTGGTGATGTGTGTGTACTGTCTGTGTGTATATGTGGTGGTGTGTGTGCGTGTACTGTGCATGTGTATATGCATGTGTATATGCAGTGGCGTGTGTGTGTGTATATATATATATATATATATATATATATATATATATATATATAGTGGTGTGTGTAGTGATGTGTTTGTGTACTGTATGTGTATGTAGTGTATACTGTGCGTGTGTATATGCAGTGGTGGTGTGTGTACTGTGTGTGTATATGTGGTGGTGCGTGTTTGTTGTGTGTACTATGTGTGTGTATGTGGTGGTAGGCAGGGATAAAAGTGAAACAACAAATGAATACCTAGCGCTTATCAAGGCATCAAAACTGTTTGGCCAATCGCTATATTATTGTATGTAGAATTCTCATGTAATGCTGCAATACTGTGATGCCAGGGTTAAGTAACAACAAAAAAAGGTAATAGGAATACTTAGGGCGTGCCATAACATATTTATTAAAAATGAATATTACTGTACATACACATTATGCATACATAATAACAATACTGTAAGTCATTAAAAATATATTAAATGAACAAGACTTGTCTTATTTCTAATCATTAAGGTTACCCAATAATCGATGGTATCCAATCCTAAAAAGTGCCAAATAGAAGTTTAGTTTCAACAGTTGTATTCTGATAAAGTTAGTGCTTGTTTATTCCAGCAATGTCAGTCTCTGGAGGGGGGGAGCCTGACTGTACGGCACAAATAGGTAAATGTATTATAGCCGCACGCATCATGCCGCTATAACACTTCCTGCGTCGCCTCATTACTGAGGCGAAGCAGGAAGGGACATCAACAAGATGTATTAACATCTTGTCTGCCGAAGCGCTCCCCCCTCCGGTGATGTACCCCTGAGCACACAGCGCGTCAGCTCAGTGCTGACGCGCTGCGTCTCCTACCCGGCCGGCTCCTCTGTGCATGCGCAGGAACTCGTTACTCAGGTGAGAACTTCAGCGCAGTCCGGTGCCGGCACCCGCCACAGGCAGCGACAGCTCTGTACCTGCTGTAGTGTATGGTGCAGGTGTATGACACCTGCAGCTGTCCAAATCGACAGCTGCAGGTGTCGGAATGGTCAGCGATGCTGACCGTTCATATATTGCCCGCGCATATCCGCCTGCTATGTTTTAGATAGCCGCACCGCAGCCATCATACATGGGGGAGAAGAGGTATAACGCACATCATGTGCGCTGATACCGCTTCTCCCCCATATTGCCAGATCATACATTTACCCAAAAAAGAGCACGGCGCTATGCTCCACCTCCTAGATGTTACACTTATCCCCACAGCAATGATGTAACGGAATAACTTTTACGCTGACAAAAGGAGGTCGCCGGGGCTCTGTATGTAACGTACCAGCGCTATGCTCCACCTTTGATGTTTGTAGTTATTGTACAAAGTTACTGTATATCCAAGATGCTATTAACAAACATTAGGAATGGAGAAGGCCAGCAGCTGTTAAAGTACTTTACCCACGATGCTGTGGGGATAAGAGTAACATCTAGGAGGTGGAGCATAGCACCGCGCTCTTTTTGAACCGTACAGTCAGACGCCCTCTCTCCAGAGACTGACATTGCTGGAATAAATAAGCACAACTAACTTTAATGGAATACAACTCGTGAAACTAAAATTCTATATGACACTTTTTAGGATTGGATACCATCGATTAAGGATTTCTGTCCATAAACCCTTATTAGGTAACCTTAATTATTTGAAGATAAAAGGAGTCTTGTTCAATTGTTCAGTTAATATATTTTTAATGATATATTGTTATTATGTGTGCATAATGTGTATGTAAAATAAATTTTTTATAAATTTGTTATTGTGCTCCCTAGGTATTCCTGATACCTTTTTTTGTTAGGGGTTAAAGTGTATCAGAACGGGGCAGAACTGCGTTTCCGTCAGTTGTATGTGGAATAAGCGGCACTGCTACCATGGGCATTTATTATGTGTATAAGCGGCATTGATACTGTGGACGTTAACATGTATGTAAGTGGCACTGCTACCACGGACATTTATTATGTGTATAAGAGGCACTGCTGCCACGGGGAATTATGTGTATAAGGGGCATTCCTACCGTGGGCATCATTATGTGTATAAGCGGCACTGCTATTTACAGGGGGTTTCCTTTTGTTTGTTAACTTTCACATTACACTGTTGATATAAGTGAAGTGGAGATGGCAATTAAGGTGACTGAAGGAAGGCCACACCCCCACACCACTGATCATGCCCCCACACCACTAGCCACACCCCATGTGGCGGTGCACAATTAGGCCCTTTGTAAATTTCAGCTCCAGGCCCATGTGGACCTTAATCTGGCACTGCTCACACCTGTTAAGCTGGATACACACAGAATGCCCTACACAGGGGGTGAAATGAGCGCCCCCCCCCACCCCTCGTACGCTCAGTACACATCACGCTGTGCTGAGCGGGGGGAGAGATGTGTGCTGAGCAGTTCGCTCAGCACACATCTCTCCCCAAAATCGGGCCGTGAATACGGACCTTTAAACTGGATCCACACTTAGATTATCTGTCCAATTTTTTTTTTTTTCTAGTTGAAACAAAATTATGCTAATATGTGGCAGCAAATGACAATTGACCATTTGCTCACAAACACTGGAAAACATCCAAAAATGGTCATTTAGATAAATTGGTTAAATCCATTTCATTTAGCTAATTTATCCAAACTACCTTTATTGTATCTTTGTGGGTGAATGATGTGTGGGTCAGTGTTGAGGGTGGTGGAGGAGATGGGTAATAGGCACAGCAGGGTGTGGACAGTCAAATAGTGTGCTTAGAGGTTCAGAGTCATTGTATGAGACTCTGGCAACAGTGACTTGATGAGTCTGGTGTCCATAGGGTGGGACGCACTAACCTTTTTATGCTATTGAAATAGTTCTCCTCCTGACCGACGCAGTTCCTTGCTCCGAGGTTGGTGTATTGTCCTGTTGCAGCGCCTCTCCACTGTGGTCACAGTGAGCTGTGTGGTGTTGCTGGCGCATGCCAATCTCCCCCCAACCTCCCTCTGGCATTTCAGACCTACGTACGCATGATGGGATCTTGTATGATATGCGCGTGTGCTGTAGAGATGAAAGTGGCGGTGAGGAGGCAGATCGTGAGATGGGGAAACTTTGTGGACTGTTAGCGAAGGGGAGCACTGGGCAATCTGAGTTGCAAAGAGGGCAGCAGAAGAGGTTATTGCATGTGCACTGGTGACAGGTCCATCCTTGGTGGCTAGCCTCAGTGGTAAAGGGGTACATGAGCTAGTGTCCCTTGGTCAGCCATGTACCATGGCCACCTCCCTACCTCCTATATATTCTCCCTAATCTGTCACTTTGTTACGGTCTGCTGCTGGCACTGGTGTATCGTCCTGCAGATGCCGTCTCCGCCCATTGCTGTGACTTCCCCCAGAGTTAGCCACACAGAGTGACAGATCTGGGAAAATATATAGGAGATCATTACTTTCACTTGCAGCCTACCTTATTTTTTGCAGCCTAGCATGCTCCTGACCCCTTCTCTCACTAATACTTATACAACATTCATGAACTCATCTTAAGGTTTCTTTATTATTCAGTCACACTGTCTTGGATCCAAACCATTTCCTGTGGCATTGCAGTCAAACAATTGAGCTATTTACCCTTGCATAGAAAGGTATAATCTAAGCTAGAGAATTCTATTTGGAGCTCACCTTGTACTTTGTGAAGAAATAATCAGCATTGTGGCTGAGCAGATATATGGAGTGTGTGGCTGCACACTGCATTGATCTGCTGAGTTGCAATGCTAATAATATTTTTTTGCAAAGTACCAATAGCTTCATATAATGTTCACAATTTTTATGCAGGATCAAGTAGCTCAATGGGTAGGGTGTTATTCCTGGGTTATATAGCGCTGGGGTACCAGTGTAGCTTGCACCAGTTGTTATAACACGGGAGAGTCCAATGACAGAAGAGACGGTCTCGGGCTGCGGGAACGGCGCTTCACTGGCGCCTGCTGTGCTGAATAATTACCCGACTTCCAAGCTTTATGAGTCCACGCCTCCAAGTGCCGTATGCAGACACCACAGTCACGGTTGTGTTCTCCCGATCTCCGTTTAGTCCACGGATATTACCGCTAGATGATGGTATATTTTGGGGCTGCAAATAAGGCTGGTATAAGGGTCCAATGACTCTCCCGTGTTATAACAACTGGTGCAAGCTACACGTAAGGCTCCAGTGTGGAGCGGTTATTTTGCACAATATCATCTCCTTTGCCAAGTGGCAGCATATTGAGGAATTCCAATATATAACCACTTATAAATATGTTATCTACTACATGGGTGCGAATTACAGCTGGTAAATTGATTTTTTAATCCAATATATGGACTGATTTTTATTTTTGAAAATTTCTCTGTGCACAGAATTTATCTAAGATCCACCTCCTATAGCTATGCAAATATATTGTTAGTGATTTTATTTGACCGGTCTAATAGTTTATTGTAAAGTATATATATATATATATATATATATATATATATATATATATATATATATATATATATATATATATATATATATATATATATATATATATATATATATATTTATATGTAATAAAAAATATAGAATATATGAAATTATTTATTTGTTTTTATTGAACTTTGAGCCATATCATACTATTTATAGCGCAAGAGGAGATTAGTTCAGTGAACTGATAAAGTGCAAGGTGATAAAGTACAAGCCAGTCTGCTCCTAACTGTCATTTTTCAAACCCAGCCTGTGACATGGCAATTAGGAGCTGATTGGCTGGTACTTTATCACCATGCAAATTATCATTTCACCAGGTTTAATAAATCGTCCGCTTATTCATTTATGTACGAGTAGTTAGAAGTAGAAGAACTCTAACAGAAACCACTAAGCTCATCTACAGCCACACCACACTGTATATGCCCAATATCACCTGATTTTAGGCCTGGTTTGTTCTTGGATGTGAGACCACCTGGGAATACCAGGTGCTGTAGGTAGTTTTATACTACCAACACCGTTCTCTTGATGCATTCTATTTTGAAACTTATTCATTGATGTTGAAGTTAGAAACAGCAAAAATCATCTACAGCCGCATCACACTGGATATGTCCAATCTCATCTGATGATGGAAGCTAAGCAGTGTTGTGCCTGGTTTGTTTTTGGATTTCAAGTCCTGCCTTCTGGTTTGGCCACGGCACCTCGGATATTTACCAAGGTCATGGCCGTGATGACGACCCTTCACCATCAGAGAATCAGGATCCTGCCAAATCTGGACGACTTGCTGATCCCGGTGAACTCCCAAGAGGTTCTCCACAGTTATCTGGAACTGGCGGTCCAATTCCTACAAGTCCACGGGTGGCTCATCAACTGAAAAAAGTCCTCGCTGGTCCCTGCTCGGAACATGGTGCACCTAGGGGCACTGCTGGACACACACAGCCAACAATTGTTTCTGTCTCCAGAGAAAGTCCTGAAAATTCAGGACAGTATCTTTCTCTCTCGCCCAAGAGTGTTGATACACACGGCGATGCAAGTACTAGACCTCATGGTGTCGGCTTTCGATATGGTAGAGTACGCTCAATTTCATTACCGCCCTCTGCAGAGGTTAATCCTCTCCAAGTGGGACGGCCTGCCTCATCGGATAATGTCTCAAATGATCTCCTTGACTCCGGAGGTTCGTCTGACACTGAGCTGGTGGCTACAGGACCAACAGTTGAGCAGGAGCCATCCCTTCTGGATCTACAACTGTGTCCTCCTGACAATGGATGCCAGTCTTTTGGGCTGGGCCACGGTGTTGGAGCAACACTTTCTCCAGGGTCGGTGAACCAGGGAGGAATCTCTCCTCCTGATATACATTCTGGAATTGCAGGCAGTGTTCAATTAATTGACACTGGCCCTGCCTCTAGTACAGAACAGGCCTGTTCAAGTACAATCTGACAACGCCACCACGGTAGTGTACACAAATCATCAAGGCGGCACTCGAAACTAGGCGGCACTCGAAACTGCATGGCAAAGCTGGAAGTATCAAAAATCCTCCGTTGGGTAGAATGTCATCTGACAGCAATATCGGCAGTGTTCATTCCCGGAGTCCTCAACTGGGAAGCGGATTTCCTCAGTCGTCAGGACGTTCACGCTGGAGAGTGGAGAGGCCGCAGCAGAAATGTCTGCACTGGTGTCAGTAGGTGACTGAGGCAGGGATGACTGGGAGATAGTGGGTGACTGAAGCATGTATGAGTGGGAGATAGTGGGTAACTGAGGCAGGGGTGACAGGGAAAGTGTGTGACTCAGGCAGGGGTGACAGGGAGATAGTGGGCAGCATATCTCTGCCTCACTGCAGCAGCACATTCCTGCTTCAATGACAGCAGCACATCCCTGCCTCGCTGACAGCAGCACATCCCTGCCTCGCTGACAGCAGCACATCCCTGCCTCGCTGACAGCAGCACATCCCTGCCTCGCTGACAGCAGCACATCCCTGCCTCGCTGACAGCAGCACATTTCTGCCTCGCTGACAGCAGCACATTTCTGCCTCGCTGACAGCAGCACATTTCTGCCTCGCTGACAGCAGCACAGCACTGCTTCGCTGACAGCAGCACATCACTGCTTCACTACCAGCAGCACATCCCTGCCTCACTGGCAGCAGCACATCCCTGCCTTACTGACAGCTGTATATAGGGCCTAATTCAGACCTGATCCCTGCTGTGCATATTCACACAACAGGAGATCAGGTCTGAAGTGCGTGTGTGCTGGTGCCGCAGTGCACCGGCACATGCCAGAGATGCGATCAGCATCTCTGCCCAGTGAGCGCCTCTGCCTGATTGACAGGCATAGGCGATCACTGGGCAGGAGGAGTCGGGCCAGCGGCGTTGTGCCGCCATTTTGGGGGCACAGTCCGGACAACGCAGACATGACCGGACCGTATGGGGGCGGGCCGTGACGGCTGCGTGACCCGGACAGCAACGGGCCTTATTTACTAAAATCTCAGATAAATTTTATGGCATTTATGTGCAGTCTAGTTTGCACAGTTGATAGTGTTGATCTTGCACTATCAATGTAAGCCTCACATAGGTTTGATACACATGTAAGTTTGTTTTTATTTTACTACATTGTGGTTTGTGGCTCTATACCATGTAATGCATGTCTTTTAACAGTAGTCAAGTCTTCCAATGTGCTTGTTAGTGAAACCCAATAGATAGCTTTATTTTATTTTGTTTCTTCAAATATTGAATGCATATGTCTTTATAACTTTTTTTTTTTTAAATATATATATATATACATTTTTATTATAAGATTTTCAATGACACAAAACCATCCAAGTTGCAGATTATGGATTGTGAAGGACAAATCAACCATATAAACAATTTAAGCAATTTAAATTGCATGCAGGTAGTAGAATATCAAACTCCTTGGATGAGAGTTGGTCGTAATAAACTAGGATAGAAAAGAATACAGTAGAAAATAAGATTTTAAACCGATCGGTAAATCTTTTTCTCGTAGTCCGTAGAGGATGCTGGGGACTCCGTAAGGACCATGGGGATAGACGGGCTCCACAGGAGACATGGGCACTTTAAGAAAGACTTTAGTTCTGGGTGTGCACTGGCTCCTCCCTCTATGCCACAGTTAGAGAAACTGTGCCCAGAGGAGACGGACAGTATGAGGAAAGGATTTTGTTAATCCAGGGCAAGATTCATACCAGCCACACCAATCACACCGTATAACTTGTGATAAACTACCCAGTTATCAGTATGAAAAAACAACATAGCATCAGTGCAGGACCGATGCAACTATAACATAACCCTTATTGAAGCAATAACTATATACAAGTATTGCAGAAGTAGTCCGCACTTGGGACGGGCGCCCAGCATCCTCTACGGACTACGAGAAAATGATTTACCGGTAGGTTTAAAATCTTATTTTCTCTAACGTCCTAGAGGATGCTGGGGACTCCGTAAGGACCATGGGGATTATACCAATGCTCCAAAACGGGCGGGAGAGTGCGGATGACTCTGCAGCACCGATTGAGCAAACATGAGTTCCTCCTCAGCCAGGGTATCAAACTTATAGTATTTTGCAAAGGTGTTTGAACTAGAGATGAGCGGGTTCGGTTTCTCTGAATCCGAACCCGCCAGAACTTCATGTTTTTTTTCACGGGTCCGAGCGACTCGGATCTTCCCGCCTTGCTCGGTTAACCCGAGCGCGCCCGAACGTCATCATGACGCTGTCGGATTCTCGCGAGGCTCGGATTCTATATAAGGAGCCGCGCGTCGCCGCCATTTTCACACGTGCATTGAGATTGATAGGGAGAGGACGTGGCTGGCGTCCTCTCCGTTTAGAATTAGAATAGATTAGAGAGACACTTCATTTACTAATTTTGGGGAGCATTAGGAGTACTCAGTAGTGTACAGTGCAGAGTTTTGCTGATAGTGACCAGTGACCACCACTTTTATTTATAATCCGTTCTCTGCCTGAAAAAAGCGATACACAGCACACAGTGACTCAGTCACATACCATATCTGTGTGCACTGCTCAGGCTCAGGCCAGTGTGCTGCATCATCTATTATCTATATATAATATTATATATATCTGTCTGACTGCTCAGCTCACACAGCTTATAATTGTGGGGGAGACTGGGGAGCACTACTGCAGTGCCAGTTATAGGTTATAGCAGGAGCCAGGAGTACATAATATAATCCGTTCTCTGCCTGAAAAAAGCGATACACAGCACACAGTGACTCAGTCACATACCATATCTGTGTGCACTGCTCAGGCTCAGGCCAGTGTGCTGCATCATCTATTATCTATATATAATATTATATATATCTGTCTGACTGCTCAGCTCACACAGCTTATAATTGTGGGGGAGACTGGGGAGCACTACTGCAGTGCCAGTTATAGGTTATAGCAGGAGCCAGGAGTACATAATATTATATTAAAATTAAACAGTGCACACTTTTGCTGCAGGAGTGCCACTGCCAGTGTGACTAGTGACCAGTGACCTGACCACCAGTATATAATATTAGTAGTATACTATCTCTTTATCAACCAGTCTATATTAGCAGCAGACACAGTACAGTGCGGTAGTTCACGGCTGTGGCTACCTCTGTGTCGGCACTCGGCAGCCCGTCCATAATATTATATACCAGTGACCTAACCGTGGTTTTTCTTTCTTTCTTTATACATACATACTAGTTACGAGTATACTATCTCTTTATCAACCAGTCTATATATTAGCAGCAGACACAGTACAGTGCGGTAGTTCACGGCTGTGGCTACCTCTGTGTCGGCACTCGGCAGCCCGTCCATAATTGTATATACCACCTAACCGTGGTTTTTTTTTTCTTTCTTTATACATACATACTAGTTACGAGTATACTATCTCTTTATCAACCAGTCTATATATTAGCAGCAGACACAGTACAGTGCGGTAGTTCACGGCTGTGGCTACCTCTGTGTCGGCACTCGGCAGCCCGTCCATAATATTATATACCAGTGACCTAACCGTGGTTTTTCTTTCTTTCTTTATACATACATACTAGTTACGAGTATACTATCTCTTTATCAACCAGTCTATATATTAGCAGCAGACACAGTACAGTGCGGTAGTTCACGGCTGTGGCTACCTCTGTGTCGGCACTCGGCAGCCCGTCCATAATTGTATATACCACCTAACCGTGGTTTTTTTTTTCTTTCTTTATACATACATACTAGTTACGAGTATACTATCTCTTTATCAACCAGTCTATATATTAGCAGCAGACACAGTACAGTGCGGTAGTTCACGGCTGTGGCTACCTCTGTGTCGGCACTCGGCAGCCCGTCCATAATTGTATACTAGTATCCAATCCATCCATCTCCATTGTTTACCTGAGGTGCCTTTTAGTTGTGCCTATTAAAATATGGAGAACAAAAATGTTGAGGTTCCAAAATTAGGGAAAGATCAAGATCCACTTCCACCTCGTGCTGAAGCTGCTGCCACTAGTCATGGCCGAGACGATGAAATGCCAGCAACGTCGTCTGCCAAGGCCGATGCCCAATGGCATAGTACAGAGCATGTCAAAACCAAAACACCAAATATCAGTAAAAAAAGGACTCCAAAACCTAAAATAAAATTGTCGGAGGAGAAGCGTAAACTTGCCAATATGCCATTTACCACACGGAGTGGCAAGGAACGGCTGAGGCCCTGGCCTATGTTCATGGCTAGTGGTTCAGCTTCACATGAGGATGGAAGCACTCAGCCTCTCGCTAGAAAACTGAAAAGACTCAAGCTGGCAAAAGCACCGCAAAGAACTGTGCGTTCTTTGAAATCCCAAATCCACAAGGAGAGTCCAATTGTGTCGGTTGCGATGCCTGACCTTCCCAACACTGGACGTGAAGAGCATGCGCCTTCCACCATTTGCACGCCCCCTGCAAGTGCTGGAAGGAGCACCCGCAGTCCAGTTCCTGATAGTCAGATTGAAGATGTCAGTGTTGAAGTACACCAGGATGAGGAGGATATGGGTGTTGCTGGCGCTGGGGAGGAAATTGACCAGGAGGATTCTGATGGTGAGGTGGTTTGTTTAAGTCAGGCACCCGGGGAGACACCTGTTGTCCGTGGGAGGAATATGGCCGTTGACATGCCAGGTGAAAATACCAAAAAAATCAGCTCTTCGGTGTGGAGGTATTTCACCAGAAATGCGGACAACAGGTGTCAAGCCGTGTGTTCCCTTTGTCAAGCTGTAATAAGTAGGGGTAAGGACGTTAACCACCTCGGAACATCCTCCCTTATACGTCACCTGCAGCGCATTCATAATAAGTCAGTGACAAGTTCAAAAACTTTGGGTGACAGCGGAAGCAGTCCACTGACCAGTAAATCCCTTCCTCTTGTAACCAAGCTCACGCAAACCACCCCACCAACTCCCTCAGTGTCAATTTCCTCCTTCCCCAGGAATGCCAATAGTCCTGCAGGCCATGTCACTGGCAATTCTGACGAGTCCTCTCCTGCCTGGGATTCCTCCGATGCATCCTTGCGTGTAACGCCTACTGCTGCTGGCGCTGCTGTTGTTGCCGCTGGGAGTCGATGGTCATCCCAGAGGGGAAGTTGTAAGCCCACTTGTACTACTTCCAGTAAGCAATTGACTGTTCAACAGTCCTTTGCGAGGAAGATGAAATATCACAGCAGTCATCCTACTGCAAAGCGGATAACTGAGTCCTTGACAACTATGTTGGTGTTAGACGTGCGTCCGGTATCCGCCGTTAGTTCACAGGGAACTAGACAATTTATTGAGGCAGTGTGCCCCCGTTACCAAATACCATCTAGGTTCCACTTCTCTAGGCAGGCGATACCGAGAATGTACACGGACGTCAGAAAAAGACTCACCAGTCTCCTAAAAAATGCAGTTGTACCCAATGTCCACTTAACCACGGACATGTGGACAAGTGGAGCAGGGCAGGGTCAGGACTATATGACTGTGACAGCCCACTGGGTAGATGTATGGACTCCCGCCGCAAGAACAGCAGCGGCGGCACCAGTAGCAGCATCTCGCAAACGCCAACTCTTTCCTAGGCAGGCTACGCTTTGTATCACCGCTTTCCAGAATACGCACACAGCTGAAAACCTCTTACGGCAACTGAGGAAGATCATCGCGGAATGGCTTACCCCAATTGGACTCTCCTGTGGATTTGTGGCATCGGACAACGCCAGCAATATTGTGTGTGCATTAAATATGGGCAAATTCCAGCACGTCCCATGTTTTGCACATACCTTGAATTTGGTGGTGCAGAATTTTTTAAAAAAACGACAGGGGCGTGCAAGAGATGCTGTCGGTGGCCAGAAAAATTGCGGGACACTTTCGGCGTACAGGCACCACGTACAGAAGACTGGAGCACCACCAAAAACTACTGAACCTGCCCTGCCATCATCTGAAGCAAGAAGTGGTAACGAGGTGGAATTCAACCCTCTATATGCTTCAGAGGTTGGAGGAGCAGCAAAAGGCCATTCAAGCCTATACAATTGAGCACGATATAGGAGATGGAATGCACCTGTCTCAAGTGCAGTGGAGAATGATTTCAACGTTGTGCAAGGTTCTGATGCCCTTTGAACTTGCCACACGTGAAGTCAGTTCAGACACTGCCAGCCTGAGTCAGGTCATTCCCCTCATCAGGCTTTTGCAGAAGAAGCTGGAGGCATTGAAGAAGGAGCTAAAAGGGAGCGATTCCGCTAGGCATGTGGGACTTGTGGATGCAGCCCTTAATTCGCTTAACAAGGATTCACGGGTGGTCAATCTGTTGAAATCAGAGCACTACATTTTGGCCACCGTGCTCGATCCTAGATTTAAAGCCTACCTTGGATCTCTCTTTCCGGCAGACACAGGTCTGCTGGGGTTGAAAGACCTGCTGGTGACAAAATTGTCAAGTCAAGCGGAACGCGACCTGTCAACATCTCCTCCTTCACATTCTCCCGCAACTGGGGGTGCGAGGAAAAGGCTCAGAATTCCGAGCCCACCCGCTGGCGGTGATGCAGGGCAGTCTGGAGCGACTGCTGATGCTGACATCTGGTCCGGACTGAAGGACCTGACAACGATTACGGACATGTCGTCTACTGTCACTGCATATGATTCTCTCAACATTGATAGAATGGTGGAGGATTATATGAGTGACCGCATCCAAGTAGGCACGTCACACAGTCCGTACTTATACTGGCAGGAAAAAGAGGCAATTTGGAGGCCCTTGCACAAACTGGCTTTATTCTACCTAAGTTGCCCTCCCACAAGTGTGTACTCCGAAAGAGTGTTTAGTGCCGCCGCTCACCTTGTCAGCAATCGGCGTACGAGGTTACATCCAGAAAATGTGGAGAAGATGATGTTCATTAAAATGAATTATAATCAATTCCTCCGCGGAGACATTGACCAGCAGCAATTGCCTCCACAAAGTACACAGGGAGCTGAGATGGTGGATTCCAATGGGGACGAATTGATAATCTGTGAGGAGGGGGATGTACACGGTGATATATCGGAGGGTGAAGATGAGGTGGACATCTTGCCTCTGTAGAGCCAGTTTGTGCAAGGAGAGATTAATTGCTTCTTTTTTGGGGGGGGTCCAAACCAACCCGTCATATCAGTCACAGTCGTGTGGCAGACCCTGTCACTGAAATGATGGGTTGGTTAAAGTGTGCATGTCCTGTTTTGTTTATACAACATAAGGGTGGGTGGGAGGGCCCAAGGACAATTCCATCTTGCACCTCTTTTTTCTTTTCTTTTTCTATGCATCATGTGCTGATTGGGGAGGGTTTTTTGGAAGGGACATCCTGCGTGACACTGCAGTGCCACTCCTAGATGGGCCCGGTGTTTGTGTCGGCCACTAGGGTCGCTAATCTTACTCACACAGTCAGCTACCTCATTGCGCCTCTTTTTTTCTTTGCGTCATGTGCTGTTTGGGGAGGGTTTTTTGGAAGGGACATCCTGCGTGACACTGCAGTGCCACTCCTAGATGGGCCCGGTGTTTGTGTCGGCCACTAGGGTCGCTAATCTTACTCACACAGTCAGCTACCTCATTGCGCCTCTTTTTTTCTTTGCGTCATGTGCTGTTTGGGGAGGGTTTTTTGGAAGGGACATCCTGCGTGACACTGCAGTGCCACTCCTAGATGGGCCCGGTGTTTGTGTCGGCCACTAGGGTCGCTAATCTTACTCACACAGTCAGCTACCTCATTGCGCCTCTTTTTTTCTTTGCGTCATGTGCTGTTTGGGGAGGGTTTTTTGGAAGGGACATCCTGCGTGACACTGCAGTGCCACTCCTAGATGTGCCCGGTGTTTGTGTCGGCCACTAGGGTCGCTAATCTTACTCACACAGCTACCTCATTGCGCCTCTTTTTTTCTTTGCGTCATGTGCTGTTTGGGGAGGGTTTTTTGGAAGGGCCATCCTGCGTGACACTGCAGTGCCACTCCTAGATGGGCCCGGTGTTTGTGTCGGCCACTAGGGTCGCTAATCTTACTCACACAGCTACCTCATTGCGCCTCTTTTTTTCTTTGCGTCATGTGCTGTTTGGGGAGGGTTTTTTGGAAGGGACATCCTGCGTGACACTGCAGTGCCACTCCTAGATGGGCCCGGTGTTTGTGTCGGCCACTAGGGTCACTAATCTTACTCACACAGTCAGCTACCTCATTGCGCCTCTTTTTTTCTTTGCGTCATGTGCTGTTTGGGGAGGGTTTTTTGGAAGGGACATCCTGCGTGACACTGCAGTGCCACTCCTAGATGTGCCCGGTGTTTGTGTCGGCCACTAGGGTCGCTAATCTTACTCACACAGCTACCTCATTGCGCCTCTTTTTTTCTTTGCGTCATGTGCTGTTTGGGGAGGGTTTTTTGGAAGGCCATCCTGCGTGACACTGCAGTGCCACTCCTAGATGGGCCCGGTGTTTGTGTCGGCCACTAGGGTCGCTAATCTTACTCACACAGCTACCTCATTGCGCCTCTTTTTTTCTTTGCGTCATGTGCTGTTTGGGGAGGGTTTTTTGGAAGGGACATCCTGCGTGACACTGCAGTGCCACTCCTAGATGGGCCCGGTGTTTGTGTCGGCCACTAGGGTCGCTTATCTTACTCACACAGCGACCTCGGTGCAAATTTTAGGACTAAAAATAATATTGTGAGGTGTGAGGTATTCAGAATAGACTGAAAATGAGTGTAAATTATGGTTTTTGAGGTTAATAATACTTTGGGATCAAAATGACCCCCAAATTCTATGATTTAAGCTGTTTTTTAGTGTTTTTGGAAAAAAACACCCGAATCCAAAACACACCCGAATCCGACAAAAAAAATTCGGTGAGGTTTTGCCAAAACGCGTTCGAACCCAAAACACGGCCGCGGAACCGAACCCAAAACCAAAACACAAAACCCGAAAAATTTCAGGCGCTCATCTCTAGTTTGAACCCGACCAAGTAGCAGCTTGACACAGCTGTAGTGCCGAGACCCCTCGGGCAGCCGCCCAAGAAGAGCCCACTTTCCTCGTGGAATGGGCCTTGACCGATTTCAGTAACTGCAATCCAGCCATAGAATGCGCTTGCTGAATCGTGTTACAAATCCGGCGAGCAATAGCCTGCTTTGAAGCAGGGGCACCAATCTTGTTGGTTGCATACAGGACAAACAGCGCTTCAGTTTTCCTGACTCTAGCCGTCCTGGCCACGTAAATTTTCAAAGCCCTGACCACATCAAGTAACTCGGAATCCTCCAAGTCACGCGTAGCCACAGGCACCACAATAGGTTGGTTCATATGAAAAGATGAGACCACTTTTGGTAGGAATTGAGGACGGGTCCGCAATTCCGCTCTATCCACATGGAATACCAAATATGGGCTTTTATGTGACAAAGCCGCTAATTCCGACACTCGCCTAGCCGAAGCCAAGGTTAATAACATGACCACCTTCCACGTGAGATAATTTAACTCCACTGTTTTAAGTGGTTCAAACCAGTGTGATTTTAGAAAACTTAACACCACGTTAAGGTCCCAAGGTGCCACCGGAGGCACAAAAGGAGGCTGAATATGCAGCACTCCTTTTACAAAAGTCTGAACTTCTGGAGGAGAAGCCAATTCTTTTTGAAAGAAAATGGATAAGGCTGAAATCTGGACCTTAATAGAGCCTAATTGTAGGCCCAAATTCACTCCAGTTTGTAGGAAGTGAAGGAAACGGCCCAGATGGAATTCTTCCGTAGGAGCATTCCTGGCCTCACACCAAGAAACATAATTTCGCCATATACGGTGTAATGTTTTAACGTTACATCCTTCCGAGCCTTTATCAGCGTAGGGATGACCTCAACCGGAATGCTAGGATCCGGCATTCAACCGACATGCCGTCAAACGCAGCCGTGGTAAGTCTTGGAACAGACAGGGCCCCTGATGCAACAGGTCCTGTCTTAGAGGGAGAGGCCACAGATCTTCTGTGAGCATTTCCTGCAGATCCGGATACCAGGTCCTCCGTGGACAATGAGGATTGTTCTCACTTTTCTTTGTCTTATTATCCTCAACACCTTTGGTATGAGAGGAAGAGGAGGAAATACATAGACCGACCGGAACACCCACGGTGTCACTAGGGCGTCTACAGCTACTGCCTGAGGGTCTCTTGACCTTGCGCAATACCTCTGTAGCTTTTTGTTGAGCCGGGACGGCATCATGTCTATCTGTGGCAGTTCCCACCGACTTGTAATCTGTGCAAAGACTTCCTGATGAAGTCCCCACTCTCCCGGATGTAGGTCGTGTCTGCTGAGGAAGTCTGCTTCCTAGTTGTCCACTCCCGGAATGAACACTGCTGACAGTGCGCTTGCGTGATTCTCCACCCAGCGAAGAATTCTGGTGGCTTGTGCCATCGCCACTCTGCTCCTTGTGCCGCCTTGGCAGTTTACATGAGCCACTGCGGTGACGTCTGACTGGATCAGAACCGGTTGGTCGCAAAGTAAGGTCTCCGCTTGACGTAGGGCATTGTATATGTTGACTTGACCAAAGACCTTGGAAATTTCTTCCCTGTGTGACTGCTCCCCAACCTTGGAGGCTTGCGTCTGTGGTCACCAGGATCCAGCCCTGAATGCTGAATCTGCGTCCCTCGAGAAGGTGAGCACTCTGCAGCCACCACAGGAGTGATACCCTGACCCTGGGGGACAGGGTGATCAACCAATGCATCTGTAAATGTGACCCGGACCACTTGTCCAGTAGGTCCCATTGGAAAGTCCTCGCATGGAACCTGCCGAATGGAATGGCCTCGTATGATGCCACCATCTTTCCCAGGACTCGAGTGCAGTGATGTACTGACACAAGTTTTGGTTTCAATAGGTTCCTGACAAGAGTCATGAGTTCCTGGGCCTTTTCTATCAGGAGATAAACCCTCTTCTGGTCCGTGTCCAGAATCATGCCCAAGAAAGACAGACGAGTAGTAGGAATCAACTGCGACTTCGGGATATTGAGAATCCAGCCGTGTTGCTGTAACACTTTCAGTGAAAGTTGTCACAACTGAGGGCCTGAGCTGACGGGAGGCAGCCTCAGTTGTAGGGGCTGAGATGTACCGGAACCTGGGAGGTTGTATCAGACCCCTGGACATGTAAGTAACATGAATAATAACTGCCCGAAGGCGTGACCACGACAACTTGGATAAAAGTCAATGATGTTTATTATGACAACTCCGCAACACAGCAGCAGTAAAAGAAAACATAAAAGTCAGCAAAGAATAAATACAGTTCCTGGGTACTACAGGGTGGCAGGAGCCACAGGGCACTGGTAGTGTGAGATAGTTCTTATAATCTTCTAGATGGAAAGTCCTTACCAGGCCCGACTGTAGCAATGGAGATAACCCAGGATTGTACCAGCTGGTGTTCCAGGAAAAGCTGGGTTGCTGAAGATAAAACGGCTGCTGTGGATACTGGCTGGAACCAGACTGTTGTTAGCACAGAGTGGATACTGGCTGGAACCAGTTAAATAATAAATGAAGCTTGAGAGCGATGCAATATGAATGAAATGTAGAACTTGAGAGCGGAGAAATAATAATACCGGTGGAGAGTGGTAAAGTGTAGAAAGGACACCGGCCCTTTAAGAGAAGCTGTACTCTGCTGGAAGCTGGGCTGGAAGCAGGTAATGTTGTAGCTGGAAACAGATGAATCCACAATGGATCGGAGAGTCAGGCTACACCGCAGGTGGAATGCTGGTGCGGGTCTCTATGGTGGAAGTCTTGAGACAGGAGCTGGAACCTGGAAGACAATCACAGGAGAGAGACAAACAGGAACTAGGTTTGACAACCAAAGCACTGACGCCTTCCTTGCTCAGGCACAGTGTATTTATACCTGCAGCAAGGAAGGGATTGGCTAGGCAATTATGCAGATTAACAATACTGACAACAGATTGGAGTAAATGATCAGCTGACAGAATCCAAGATGGCTGCGCCCATGCAGACACTTGGAGGGAAGTTTGGTTTGTAATCCATGTGGTAATGAAAACAGTAATGGCGGCGCCGGCCACTGGAGACAGGAGGCGCCAGGCTGACAGATGCACATCCAACCACGCGGACACAGCGGAGGCCGCGGCTGACGTAATCGCCACTCAGACACTCTGCATGCAGAAGTTCAGGGACGGCGGCGGAGGCCGCGGGAGACGCCATGCCAGGTGTAATATGGCGTTTACTGTGACAGCGTCCCAGAGTGACAGGAGAGGATACAGGAATGTACACATCAGGATAACAGATGGGATCCGGTCCTGGAGCGCTGAGCCAGCCTTAGGAGGCATCGGATGGGTAAGAAATGGCGTCCAGATACCCGGATCATGACAGCACCCCCCCCTTTAGGAGTGGCCCCAGGACACTTCTTTGGCTTTTGAGGAAACTTGGAATGGAATCTCCGGACCAAGGCAGGAGCATGGACATCAGAAGCATTGGTCCATGAACGTTCCTCAGGACCATAACCCTTCCAGTCAATAAGATATTGTAGTTGACCGTAACGGTGACGTGAGTCCAGGATCTTGGCCACTTCATACTCAACGCCTCGTTGAGTTTGGACTTTCGGAGTTGGAGGAAGTGAGGAATGAAACCGATTCAAGATCAGCGGTTTCAACAGGGAAACATGGAATGTCCTGGGTATTTTTAAGAAGGAAGGCAACTGGAGTCTGTAAGCAACAGGATTGATGACTTGTTCAATCTTGAAAGGACCGATATAGCGAGGTGCAAACTTCATACTGGGAACTCTTAACCTCAAATTCTTCGTGGATAACCATACCCGATCACCCACCTTGAGAGCAGGAACTGCTCGACGCTTCTTATCCGCAAACTTCTTGTACCTGAACGATGCCTTGAGCAGAGCTGATCGTACGCTCTTCCAGATATTGGCAAACTGATGCAAGGTGATATCCACTGCGGGAACAGAAGTTGCTGGAAGCGGTTGGAACTCAGGGACTTTAGGGTGGAATCCAAAGTTAGTGAAGAATGGGGTTGAAGCAGATGAAGAATGATACTGGTTGTTATGACAGAACTCGGCCCAGGGAAGTAATTGAACCCAGTCATCTTGAGAGGAGGACACATAGATGCGGAGGAAGGCCTCCAAGTCCTGATTCACCCTCTCGGTTTGACCATTGGTCTGAGGATGGTAAGCCGTGGAAAACTTTAGCTTGACTTGAATGACTTGACATAAACTTCGCCAGAATTTGGCTGTGAATTGAACTCCTCGATCTGAGATAATTTCTTCAGGAAGACCGTGGAGTCGGAAGATCTCTTGTATGAATACTTGAGCCAACTTGGAAGCTGACGGAAGACCGGTGAGAGGAATGAAATGTGCCATCTTGGTGAACCGGTCAACTACCACCCAGATGGTATTGAACTTGTTGCACATGGGTAAATCTGTAATAAAATCCATCGACAAATGGGTCCAAGGTCGACGGGGAACAGATAGTGGAACCAGTTGCCCCGCAGGCGACTGGCGGGATACCTTATGTTGAGCACACTTTGGGCAAGATGCAATAAACTCCAAGACGTCCTTTTTCAGAGTTGGCCCCCAATAGGACCTAGAGATAAACTCCAGGGTTTTTTGGATACCTGTATGTCCGGCAAAACGGGAAGCCTGGGCCCAATGCATGAGCTTCTTCCTTAGCATCGGTTTCACAAAACTTTTCCCTGATGGGGGCGTAGAGTCCATCCCTACCGTGGAGAATGCCAACGGATTTATAATAGGATGCTTGTCTGAAGACTCTGACTCATTTTCTTGCTCCCATGAGCGGGAAAGGGCATCGGCCTTGCGATTCTGAGAGCCCAGACAGAACTGGAGTTTAAAGTCGAACCTGGAAAAGAAAAGTGCCCATCTGGCCTGACGAGGGTTGAGACATTGTGCGCCTTTCAGATATAAAAGGTTCTTGTGGTCTGTAAGTATGGTGATTGAATGAGAAGCTCCCTCCAACAGATACCTCCACTCTTCTAGAGCAAGCTTGATGGCTAGCAACTCCTGGTCGCCAATGGCATAGTTGCGCTCAGCTGGGGAGAACTTCCGGGAGAAGAAACTGCAAGGGTGTAAATGGCCATCTTTAGCCCTCTGAGATAACACCGCTCCTACTCCAACGGAGGAGGCATCCCCCTCTAAGATGAAAGGAGAGTCGATGTCAGGCTGTTTCAGAACAGGCGCAGAGATGAACCTTTGTTTTAAAAGATGAAATGCTTGCATGGCTTCTTCAGACCACTTGGACGGGTTAGCACCCTTCTTAGTGAAAGCAGTAATAGGCGCCACAATGGTGGAAAAGTCTCGTATAAACTTTCGGTAATAGTTGGCGAACCCCAAGAACCTCTGGACCCCTTTGAGGGTTAAGGGTATCTGCCAATTTTGGATTGCTTGTAGTTTCTCAGGATCCATCTCTAGTCCGGAACCGGACACAATGTACCCTAGAAACGGAATGGACTTGACTTCAAAGACGCATTTCTTTAATTTGCAATAGAGATGATTGACACGGAGGCGGGACAGAACCTCTTTAACCCAAAAACGATGTTCCTCTAAATCGTTGGCAAAAATGAGGATATCGTCTAGATAGACCACGACATGACGGTATAGAATGTCTCTGAAGATCTCATTGACAAAATGCTGGAAGACAGCTGGAGCATTGCTCAATCCGAAGGGCATGACGAGGTACTCATAATGTCCGTCACGGGTGTTAAAGGCGGTCTTCCACTCGTCACCCTCACGGATCCGGATGAGATTGTATGCACCTCTCAAGTCCAGCTTTGTAAAGATGGTAGCTCCGCTAACTCTGTCAAAGAGCTCAGTAATCAGGGGTAAAGGATAACGGTTCTTGATGGTAATGTCGTTCAAACCTCTGTAGTCGATGCACGGCCGCAGACCACCATCTTTCTTTTTTACAAAAAAGAAGCCTGCGCCGGCTGGGGAAGAAGGTCGAATGAACCCCTTTGCTAGGTTCTCTTTAATGTATTCCTCCATAGAATGCGTCTCAGGCAGAGACAACGGATAAGTTCGGCCTCGAGGTGGAACCTTCCCTGGAACGAGATCAATCGGGCAGTCCCATTCTCTATGAGGAGGAAGGATATCAGCAGAAGCTTTACTGAACACATCCGTGAAATCTTGATATGGAGGAGGTGGAACATCAGACGACCTGGGGGAGGAAGAACAGACAGGCAATACTTTAAACAAACATGTCTCAGCACAGGAGGAACCCCATGCCAGGATTTGCGTAGTCGTCCAATCAATTGTAGGATTGTGAAGACGGAGCTATGGAAGGCCCAGGACCACAGGATGTGTGGCTCTTGGAATCACTAAAAAAGAAATAAGTTCGGAATGAAGAACTCCCACTCTCAGACGAACTGGTAGAGTCCTTAAAGAAATAACTGCATCAAAAATTTTGCTGCCATCCACGGCAGTTAAAGAAATGGACGAAGGAAGTCTCTCGGTGGGTAGAGACCACCGTTTAACATAGGCTTCAGTAATAAAGTTCCCAGCTGCTCCGGAATCCAGGAGGGCAATGACGTTCCGATAACGTTGAGCAACTTGAAGCGAGACTGGGAGATTACAATCTTGAGGAGATCATTACTCCTAGCCGGCCCTCTCCTTGGCGAGCTAGGGTTTGGAGTTTTCCCGGACATTCGTGACAGGCATTAATGGTGTGAGACGGAGCTGCACAATAAAGACAGAGAGACTCGGAGAGACGTCTTCGGCGCTCAGCAGGCGTTAAACGGGAACGGCCAATTTGCATGGGCTCATCTTTAGTTGGTGACAGTTGACGAGG
This sequence comes from Pseudophryne corroboree, assembly GCF_028390025.1. Taxonomy (NCBI): domain Eukaryota; kingdom Metazoa; phylum Chordata; class Amphibia; order Anura; family Myobatrachidae; genus Pseudophryne; species Pseudophryne corroboree. The sequence goes on from NW_026968605.1 coordinate 28,822, forward strand.
AGGAGGAGCAGAAGATTTTAGAGCAGATGATCTTCCACGCTCAGTTGCTCTCTCTTTGAAACGTAAATCAACTTTCGTGCAGAGTGAGATTAGCTCATCTAACTTAGAGGGTAAGTCTCTGGTAGCTAACTCATCTTTAATACGCTCAGATAAGCCATGCCAGAATGCAGCATACAGGGCCTCGTCGTTCCATGCCAGTTCGGATGCCAGGATCTGGAACTGTATCAGATATTGTCCTACAGTACGTGACCCCTGGCGTAAACGGAGAATCTCGGATGAAGCTGAGGTTACCCGGCCTGGCTCGTCGAAGATGCGCCTGAATGTTGACACGAAGGCAGTGTAGGAAGATAGCAGGGTGTCGGACCTCTCCCATAACGGTGATGCCCAATCAAGGGCTGAGCCACTGAGAAGAGAAATAATGTAGGCAATTTTTGTACGGTCACTGGGAAAATTGCCAGGTTGTAGCTCAAACTGAATCTCACACTGGTTGAGAAATCCCCTGCAGAATCTTGGAGATCCGTCAAATTTTGCTGGCGTTGGAAGATGAAGACGTGGAGCAGAAATGGGTAAGGTGGGTGGGGTTATAGCTGGAGTCACTGTGGTTGACGCACCAGACGCGCCTGATCCACAGAGAGTTGTCTGAATCCCATCCAGCCGAGTAGAGAAATCCTGGAGACAGCGGATGATGTGGCCCTGTGCAGCCTCCTGATGTTCTAGTCGGGCTGCCAGTTCTTGCATCGGCCTGGCCGCTTGATCCTGGTCTCCGGCTGGATTCATTAGGTCATTGCTTACTGTCACAACTGAGGGCCTGAGCTGACGGGAGGCAGCCTCAGTTGTAGGGGCTGAGATGTACCGGAACCTGGGAGGTTGTATCAGACCCCTGGACATGTAAGTAACATGAATAATAACTGCCCGAAGGCGTGACCACGACAACTTGGATAAAAGTCAATGATGTTTATTATGACAACTCCGCAACACAGCAGCAGTAAAAGAAAACATAAAAGTCAGCAAAGAATAAATACAGTTCCTGGGTACTACAGGGTGGCAGGAGCCACAGGGCACTGGTAGTGTGAGATAGTTCTTATAATCTTCTAGATGGAAAGTCCTTACCAGGCCCGACTGTAGCAATGGAGATAACCCAGGATTGTACCAGCTGGTGTTCCAGGAAAAGCTGGGTTGCTGAAGATAAAACGGCTGCTGTGGATACTGGCTGGAACCAGACTGTTGTTAGCACAGAGTGGATACTGGCTGGAACCAGTTAAATAATAAATGAAGCTTGAGAGCGATGCAATATGAATGAAATGTAGAACTTGAGAGCGGAGAAATAATAATACCGGTGGAGAGTGGTAAAGTGTAGAAAGGACACCGGCCCTTTAAGAGAAGCTGTACTCTGCTGGAAGCTGGGCTGGAAGCAGGTAATGTTGTAGCTGGAAACAGATGAATCCACAATGGATCGGAGAGTCAGGCTACACCGCAGGTGGAATGCTGGTGCGGGTCTCTATGGTGGAAGTCTTGAGACAGGAGCTGGAACCTGGAAGACAATCACAGGAGAGAGACAAACAGGAACTAGGTTTGACAACCAAAGCACTGACGCCTTCCTTGCTCAGGCACAGTGTATTTATACCTGCAGCAAGGAAGGGATTGGCTAGGCAATTATGCAGATTAACAATACTGACAACAGATTGGAGTAAATGATCAGCTGACAGAATCCAAGATGGCTGCGCCCATGCAGACACTTGGAGGGAAGTTTGGTTTGTAATCCATGTGGTAATGAAAACAGTAATGGCGGCGCCGGCCACTGGAGACAGGAGGCGCCAGGCTGACCGATGCACATCCAACCACGCGGACACAGCGGAGGCCGCGGCTGACGTAATCGCCACTCAGACACTCTGCATGCAGAAGTTCAGGGACGGCGGCGGAGGCCCCGGGAGACGCCATGCCAGGTGTAATATGGCGTTTACTGTGACAGCGTCCCAGAGTGACAGGAGAGGATACAGGAATGTACACATCAGGATAACAGATGGGATCCGGTCCTGGAGCACTGAGCCAGCCTTAGGAGGCATCGGATGGGTAAGAAATGGCGTCCAGATACCCGGATCGTGACAAAAGTGATACGCTGTTCAGCAACTGCTCTCTTGATCTCGCTTTTATGAGATCGCCCAAGTACGGGATAATTGTGACACCTTGCTTGCACAGGAGCACCATCATTTCCGCCATTACCTTGGTGAAAATTCTCAGGGCCATGGAGAGACCAAACAGCAACGTCTGAAATTGGCAATGACAGTCCTGTACCGCAAATCTGAGGTACGCCTGATGAGGTGGATAAATGGGGACATGAAGGTATGCATCCTGTACACAAATGCGGACAACAGGTGTCAAGCCGTGTGTTGCCTTTGTCAAGCTGTAATAAGTAGGGATAAGGACGTTAACCACCGCGGAACATCCTCCCTTATACGACACCTGCAGCGCATTCATCATAAGTCAGTGACAAGTTCAAAAACTTTGGATGACAGCGGAAGCAGTCCACTGACCACTAAATCCCTTCCTCTTGTAACCAAGCTCCTGCAAACCACACCACCAACTCCCTCAGTGTCAATTTCCTCCTTAGACAGGAGAGCCAATAGTCCTGCAGGCCATGTCACTGGCAAGTCTGACGAGTCCTCTCCTGCCTGGGATTCCTCCGATGCATCCTTGAGTGTAACGCCTACTGCTGCTGGCGCTGCTGTTGTTGCTGCTGGGAGTCGATCGTCATCCCAGAGGGGAAGTCGGAAGACCACTTGTACTACTTCCAGTAAGCAATTGACTGTCCAACAGTCCTTTGCGAGGAAGATGAAATATCACAGCAGTCATCCTGCTGCAAAGCGGATAACTCAGGTCTTGTCAGCCTGGGTGGTGAGAAACGTGGTTCCGGTATCCATCGTTAATTTACAGGCAACTAGACACTTGATTGAGGTACTGTGTCCCCGGTACCAAATACCCTCTAGGTTCCATTTCTCTAGGCAGGCGATACCGAAAATGTACACAGACCTCAGAAAAAGAGTCACCAGTGTCCTAAAAAATGCAGTTGTACCCAATGTCCACTTGTCTGTGGTTAAGTGGAGCAGGGCAGACTCAGGACTATATGACTGTGACAGCCCACTGGGTAGATGTATTGCCCCCCGCAGCAAGAACAGCAGCGGCGGCACCAGTAGCAGCATCTCGCAATTGCCAACTCGTTCCTAGGCAGGCTACGCTTTGTATCACCGCTTTCCATAAGAGGCACACAGCTGACAACCTCTTACGGAAACTGAGGAACATCATCGCAGAATGGCTTACCCCAATTGGACTCTCCTGGGGATTTGTGACATCGGACAACGCCACCAATATTGTGCGTGCATTACATCTGGGCAAATTCCAGCACGTCCCATGTTTTGCACATACATTTAATTTGGTGGTGCAGAATTATTTAAAAAACAACAGGGGCGTGCAAGAGATGCTGTCGGTGGCCCGAAGAATTGCGGGCCACTTTCTGCCTTCAGCCACCGCATGTCGAAGACTGGAGCACCACCAAACATTCCTGAACCTGTCCTGCCATCATCTGAAGCAAGAGGTGGTAACGAGGTGGAATTCAACCCTCTATATGCTTCAGAGGATGGAGGAGCAGCAAAAGGCCATTCAAGCCTATACATCTGCCCACGAAATAGGCAAAGGAGGGGGAATGCACCTGACTCAAGCGCAGTGGAGAATGATTTCAACGTTGTGCAAGGTTCTGCAACCCTTTGAACTTGCCACACGTGAAGTCAGTTCAGACACTGCCAGCCTGAGTCAGGTCATTCCCCTCATCAGGCTTTTGCAGAAGAAGCTGGAGACATTGAAGGAGGAGCTAAAACAGAGTGATTCCACTAGGCATGTGGGACTTGTGGATGGAGCCCTTAATTCGCTTAACCAGGATTCAATCTGTTGAAATCAGAGCACTACATTTTGGCCATCGTGCTCGATCCTAGATTTAAAACCTACATTGTATCTCTCTTTCCGGCAGACACAAGTCTGCAGAGGTTCAAAGACCTGCTGGTGAGAAAATTGTCAAGTCAAGCGGAACGTGACCCGTCAACAGCTCCTCCTTCACATTCTCCCGCAACTGGGGGTGCGAGGAAAAGGCTAAGAATTCCGAGCCCACCCGCTGGCGGTGATGCAGGGCAGTCTGGAGTGAGTGCTGACATCTGGTCCGGACTGAAGGACCTGGCAACGATTACTGACATGTCGTCTACTGTCACTGCATATGATTCTGTCACCTTTGAAAGAATGGTGGAGAATTATATGAGTGACTGCATCCAGGTAGGCACGTCAGTATGTATACTGGCAGGAAAAAGAGGCAATTTGGAGGCCCTTGCACAAACTGGCTTTATTCTACCTAAGTTGCCCTCCCTCCAGTGTGTACTCCAAAAGAGTGTTTAGTGCAGCCGCTCACCTTGTCAGCAATCGGCGTACGAGGTTACTTCCAGAAAATGTGGAGAAGATGATGATCATCAAAATGAATTATAATCAATTCCTCCGTGGAGACATTCACCAGCAATTGCCTCCAGAAAGTACACAGGGATCTGAGATGGTGGATTCCAGTGGGGACGAATTAATAATCTGTGAGGAGGGGGATGTACACAGTGAAAGGGGTGAGGAATCGGAGGATGATGAGGTGGACATCTTGCCTCTGTAGAGCCAGTTTGTGCAAGGAGAGATTGATTGATTGATTGATTCTTTTTTGGTGGGGGCACAAACCAACCAGTCATTTCAGTCAGTCGTGTGGCAGACCCTGTCTCTGAAATGATGGGTTCATCAATGTTTTTCTTTTCAATCTAAGCCCCTGCAGTTTTCTGTAAGCATGTGCTTCGCTATGATGATCAACAAGTCACATGGGCAAACACTCAGGGCTGGAGGCGTAGATCTTAGGACCAGCTGCTACAAGCATGGCAGAGGTGTCACTATCACTGGTGACACCCAGAGAGGTGGCGAAGGAGATTGTAATGCAGTGCGCGCAGATAAGCAGCGCAATGGTAAAAAGAGGCATGGTCTCATAGGTAGGGGCGTGGCCTGAATCACCATTTTGTTGCTCCGGGTATCCCGGGGGTTGGGGGCTGCACCCGGGGACCCTGTGTGTGAGTGGTGCTGGCTCCTGCACAGTGACAGAAACTGGGTGTTGCACGTAATGTCACAGTGAAACACCCATATTCTGTCACTGAAGAAGAGCCGGCACTTTGGTGTCACCCCCCTTGGCGGGTGACACTCGGGTGTGTGCCGCAACCCTGTTGTGATGCCACTGACCCATGGGAAGCTTTACGTGGCTTACCCATGTGTTAGTAGCCCCAAGCATCTTTTGTGTTAGTCCCTGAAGAAAAACTTCAAATATTGTTTACAATTTTGTAATCAATGGGCCTAATTCAGTAAGGATTGCAAATTCTGCTAAGTAACAGAATTTGCAATCCTTTGGTTCGCATGCTGGGGCCACCCATCACAGGGCATGGCCACCCAGCATGCCGCCTCCCTTCTTGACCACGCTGAAATTGCAGTCTCAGTGCAGTTCAGCGTGATCATAAAAAATGGGTTAGCCTCCTGTTGGTGCAGACTGTACGTGTGCGCAGGAAGCCGCCACCATTTTTGTGATCGCAGCGGCTGCATGTGATGTCATGCAGCCGCTCTGACCACGCCTCATGTTTCTCCGTTGCCGACCCCATTTTGTAGCCCTGCCCCTGCACCGCTCCATCTCCGACTTTGAAATGGATTGTTGCTGACCCCCCCCCCGCACCGATTGACAGTCAGAGGTGATCGCATTATCTGCGGGGTGCCACAGAAAATGCAGGCGCATGCGTATGCTCTTAGCAATTTTTGCAGTTGGATTGCTTATTGCGATTACAATCCAACCTGAATCAGGCTCTATTACCTATCACAAAGCACTGCAGGTAGTACAAAATGGGGTTAATATAGGAGAAAAACCCCCAGAGCTGTGCTCCTTAACTGTCCCTGGTGGCTAGTGGAGCGGCTGCCCAGTAATCAGTGTCCACGCCAGTGCGTACACGGCCCGCCCCCTACAGCCACGCTGGATCTCGGTATAGTGTGGGCACAGAAGCCCCTTACCTCCCTTTCATCAGCGGCCTCGTGATCCCGGAGGGCGGTGTGTGTGTGACTGACCTTAGGAAGAAACCAGAGCCTCCGCTGCAGTGACCCAGCAACCAGGGCACGGGAGTATACTGCGCCGCTGGGAGTGATGGAGCTGCAGTAAAGATGTCTATTAGACCTAGCCTGCTGCAGCCCTTGTAGATTCTTATAAAAAAAGTTCTTCTTTTCTTGTCAAAATTAATAGCTAAGAATAGGCTGCCTGAGGCAGCCCCCTGTTAAGTGGCCTGCTACTGAAGGCACCAACTACAAACTGAGCTCCCTGTTCATGGAAGCGAGGTTATAGAGCAGGGGGCGCTGAGCATCTTGGGAACAGTCAAAAGCTTTGAGCCTGTTGGTGCCTCAGATCAAGATCCTACTCTACACCCCAATGTGAATCCTTGTGGAGTCCAGTGTACCCCACAGAAGAAATGAATGTGTCACACCCATTGGCAGCAACATTAGAATAGCTGCTGATGGGCACAATTGAGAAAGGAAGGGGGGAAAACATTTGAATCCAGCACATATATGTAATTTGAATATGTAATTTGTACCTTCCTACTTTAAAATGTAATGGATGAACCTCACCCTGTGAGAACTATCTTTATGATCAAGAGATCTCATATGCAAGATAAGTATGTGTTGGCAGAGGCGCTCACTGGGCAGAGATGCTGATCGCATCTCTGGCATGTGCCGGTGCACTGCGGCACCAGCACACACACACACTTCAGACCTGATCTCCTGTTGTGTGAATATGCACAGCAGAGATCAGGTCTGAATTAGGCCCTATATACAGCTGTCAGTAAGGCAGGGATCTGCTGCTGCCAGTGAGGCAGGGATCTGCTGCTGCCAGTGAGGCAGGGATCTGCTGCTGCCAGTGAGGCAGGGATCTGCTGCTGCCAGTGAGGCAGGGATCTGCTGCTGTCAGTGAGGCAGTGATCTGCTGCTGTCAGTGAGGCAGTGATCTGCTGCTGTCAGTGAGGCAGTGATCTGCTGCTGTCAGTAAGGCAGGGATGTGCTGCTATAAGTGAGGCAGGTATGTGCTGCTGTCAATGAGGCAGGGATGTGCTGCTGTCAGTGAAGCAGGGATGTGCTGCTGTCAGCAAGGCAGTGATCTGCTGCCCACTATCTCCCTATCACCCCTGCCTGAGTCACACACTTTCCCTGTCACCCCTGCCCCAGTTACCCACTATCTCCCAGTCACCGCTGCCTCAGTTAACCACTATACCTGCGACCCCTGCCTCAGTCACCCACTATACCAGTCACCACTGCTTTAGTCACCCACTATCTCTGTCACCCCTGCCTCAGTCAACCACTATCTCCATATCACCCCTGCCTCAGTCACCCACTATCCCTGTCACCCCTGCCTCAGTCACCCACTATCCCTGTCACTCCTGCCTCAGTCTCCTACTGTCCCTGTCACCCCTGCCACAGTCATCCACTATATCCCTATCACCCCTGCCTTAGTCACTGACTATCTCCCAGTCACCCCGGCCTCAGTCACCCACTATCTCCCACTCATACATGCTTCAGTCACCCACTATCTCCCAGTCATCCCTGCCTCAGTCACCTACTGACACCAGTGCAGACATTTCTGCTGCGGCCTCTCCACTCTCCAGCGTGAACGTCCTGACGACTGAGGAAATCCGCTTCCCAGTTGAGGACTCCGGGAATGAACACTGCCGATATTGCTGGCAGATGACGTTCTACCCAATTGAGGATTTTTGATACTTCCAGCTTTGCTATGCAATTTCGAGTGCCGCCTTGATGATTTGTGTACACTACCGTGGTGGCGTTGTCCGATTGTACTTGAACAGGCCTGTTCTGTACTAGAGGCAGGGCTAGTGTCAATGAATTGAACACTGCCTGCAATTCCAGAATGTTTATCGGGAGGAGAGATTCCTCCCTGGTCCACCGATGGTGAAGGGTCGTCATCACGGCCATGACCTTGGTGAATTTCCGAGGTGCCGTGGCCAAACCAGAAGGCAGGACCTGAAATCCAAAAACTAACTAGGCACAACACTGCTTAGCTTCCAACATCAGATGAGATTGGACATATCCAGTGTGATGCGGCTGATCGCATCTCTGGCATGTGCCGGTGCACTGCGGCACCAGCACACACGCACTTCAGACCTGATCTCCTGTTGTGTGAATATGCACAGCAGGGATCAGGTCTGAATTAGGCCCTATATACAGCTGTCAGTAAGGCAGGGATGTTCTGCTGCCAGTGAGGCAGGGATGTGCTGCTGGTAGTGAAGCAGTGATGTGCTGCTGTCAGCGAAGCAGTGCTGTGCTGCTGTCAGCGAGGCAGGGATGTGCTGCTGTCAGCGAGGCAGGGATGTGCTGCTGTCATTGAAGCAGGAATGTGCTGCTGCAGTGAGGCAGAGATATGCTGCCCACTATCTCCCTGTCACCCCTGCCTGAGTCACACACTTTCCCTGTCACCCCTGCCTCAGTTACCCACTATCTCCCAGTCACCGCTGCCTCAGTCAACCACAATACCTGCGATCCCTGCCTCAGTCACCCACTATACCAGTCACCCCTGCTTAAGTCACCCACTGTCACCCCTGCTTCAGTCACCCACTATCCCTATCAACCCTGCCTCAGTCACCCACTATCTCCCAGTCACCCCTGCCTCAGTCAGCCACTATCCCTGTCACCCCTGCCTCAGTCTCTTACTGTCCCTGTCACCCCTGCACAATCATCCACTATCTCCCTATCACCCCTGCCTTAGTCATTTATTATCCCTGTCACCCACTTTCTTCCCATACTTACCCAACCCCTTCCTATCACCCCTCCCTCAGTAACCCACTATCTCCCAGTCACCCCGGCCTCAGTCACCCACTATCTCCCACTCATACATGCTTCAGTCACCCACTATCTCCCAATCATCCCTGCCTCAGTCACCTACTGACACCAGTGCAGACATTTCTGCTGCGGCCTCTCCACTCTCCAGCGTGAACGTCCTGACGACTGAGGAAATCCGCTTCCCAGTTGAGGACTCCGGGAATGAACACTGCCGATATTGCTGTCAGATGACATTCTACCCAATGGAGGATTTTTGATACTTCCAGCTTTGCCATGCAGTTTCGAGTGCCGCCAAGTTTCGAGTGCCGCCTTGATGATTTGTGTACACTACCGTGGTGGCGTTGTCAGATTGTACTTGAACAGGCCTGTTCTGTACTAGAGGCAGGGCCAGTGTCAATTAATTGAACACTGCCTGCAATTCCAGAATGTATATCAGGAGGAGAGATTCCTCCCTGGTTCACCGACCCTGGAGAAAGTGTTGCTCCAACACCGTGGCCCAGCCCAAAAGACTGGCATCCATTGTCAGGAGGACACAGCTGGAGATCCAGAAGGGATGGCTCCTGCTCAACTGTTGGTCCCTAGCCACCAGCTCAGTGTCAGACGAACCTCCGGAGTCAAGGAGATCATTTGAGACATTATCCGATGAGGCAGGCCGTCCCACTTGGAGAGGATTAACCTCTGCAGAGGGCGGTAATGAAATTGAGCGTACTCTACCATATCGAAAGCCGACACCATGAGGTCTAGTACTTGCATCGCCGTGTGTATCAACACTCTTGGGCGAGAGAGAAAGATACTGTCCTGAATTTTCAGGACTTTCTCTGGAGACAGAAACAATTGTTGGCTGTGTGTGTCCAGCAGTGCCCCTAGGTGCACCATGTTCCGAGCAGGGACCAGCGAGGACTTTTTTCAGTTGATGAGCCACCCGTGGACTTGTAGGAATTGGACCGCCAGTTCCAGATAACTGTGGAGAACCTCTTGGGAGTTCACCAGGATCAGCAAGTCGTCCAGATTTGGCAGGATCCTGATTCTCTGATGGTGAAGGGTCGTCATCACGGCCATGACCTTGGTAAATATCCGAGGTGCCGTGGCCAAACCAGAAGGCAGGACTTGAAATCCAAAAACAAACCAGGCACAACACTGCTTAGCTTCCATCATCAGATGAGATTGGACATATCCAGTGTGATGCGGCTGTAGATGATTTTTGCTGTTTCTAACTTCAACATCAATGAATAAGTTTCAAAATAGAATGCATCAAGAGAACGGTGTTGGTAGTATAAAACTACCTACAGCACCTGGTATTCCCAGGTGGTCTCACATCCAAGAACAAACCAGGCCTAAAATCAGGTGATATTGGGCATATACAGTGTGGTGTGGCTGTAGATGAGCTTAGTGGTTTCTGTTAGAGTTCTTCTACTTCTAACTACTCGTACATAAATGAATAAGCGGACGATTTATTAAACCTGGTGAAATGATAATTTGCATGGTGATAAAGTACCAGCCAATCAGCTCCTAATTGCCATGTCACAGGCTGGGTTTGAAAAATGACAGTTAGGAGCAGACTGACTTGTACTTTATCACCTTGCACTTTATCAGTTCACTGAACTAATCTCCTCTTGCGCTATAAATAGTATGATATGGCTCAAAGTTCAATAAAAACAAATAAATAATTTCATATATTCTATATTTTTTATTACATATAAATATATATATATATATATATATATATATGTATATATACTTTACAATAAACTATTAGACCGGTCAAATAAAATCACTAACAATATATTTGCATAGCTATAGGAGGTGGATCTTAGATAAACTCTGTGCACAGAGAAATTTTCAAAAATAAAAATCAGTCCATATATTGGATTAAAAAATCAATTTACCAGCTGTAATTCGCACCCATGTAGTAGATAACATATTTATAAGTTGTTATATATTGGAATTCCTCAATATGCTGCCACTTGGCAAAGGAGATGATATTGTGCAAAATAACCGCTCCACACTGGAGCCTTACGTGTAGCTTGCACCAGTTGTTATAACACGGGAGAGTCATTGGACCCTTATACCAGCCTTATTTGCAGCCCCAAAATATACCATCATCTAGCGGTAATATCCGTGGACTAAACGGAGATCGGGAGAACACAACCGTGATTGTGGTGTCTGCATACGGCACTTGGAGGCGTGGACTCATAAAGCTTGGAAGTCGGGTAATTATTCAGCACAGCAGGCGCCAGTGAAGCGCCGTTCCCGCAGCCCGAGACCGTCTCTTCTGTCATTGGACTCTCCCGTGTTATAACAACTGGTGCAAGCTACACGTAAGGCTCCAGTGTGGAGCGGTTATTTTGCACAATATCATCTCCTTTGCCAAGTGGCAGCATATTGAGGAATTCCAATATATAACAACTTATAAATATGCTTTCTCTGACGTCCTAGTGGATGCTGGGACTCCGTAAGGACCATGGGGAATAGCGGCTCCGCAGGAGACAGGGCACAAAATAAAAGCTTAAGGATCAGGTGGTGTGCACTGGCTCCTCCCCCTATGACCCTCCTCCAAGCCTCAGTTAGATTTTTGTGCCCGGCCGAGAAGGGTGCAATCTAGGTGGCTCTCCTGAGCTGCTTAGAATAAAAGTTTAGTTAGGTTTTTTTTTTTTTTTTTCAGTGAGTCCTGCTGGCAACAGGCTCACTGCATCGTGGGACTAAGGGGAGAAGAAACGGACTCACCTGAGTGCAGAGTGGATCGGGTTTCTTAGGCTACTGGACACTAGCTCCAGAGGGACGATCACAGGTTCAGCCTGGATGGGTCACCGGAGCCGCGCCGCCGTCCCCCTTACAGAGCCAGAAGAGACGAAGAGGTCCGGTGAAATCTGCGGCAGAAGACATCCTGTCTTCAGACTAAGGTAGCGCACAGCACCGCAGCTGTGCGCCATTGCTCTCAGCACACTTCACACTCCGGTCACTGAGGGTGCAGGGCGCTGGGGGGGGAGCGCCCTGAGACGCAATATAACAGAATACCTTAGGTGGCAAAACAGAATACATCACATATAGCTCCTGGGCTATATGGATGTATTTTAATCCCCTGCCATTTTACACAAAAAAGCGGGAGATAAGGACGTCGTGAAGGGGCGGAGCCTATCTCCTCAGCACACAAGCGCCATTTTCCCTCACAGCTCCGCTGGAAGGACGGCTCCCTGACTCTCCCCTGCAGTCCTGCTTCAGAATCAGGGTAAAAAAGAGAAGGGGGGGCATTTTTGGCAGCAAATAACAATAATTAACAGCAGCTATAAGGGAATAACACTTATATAAGGTTATCCCTGTATATATATATATAGCGCTGGGTGTGTGCTGGCAGACTCTCCCTCTGTCTCTCCAAAGGGCTAAGTGGGGTCCTGTCCTCTATCAGAGCATTCCCGGTGTGTGTGTGCTGTGTGTCGGTACGCGTGTGTCGACATGTATGAGGAGGAAAATTATGTGGAGGCGGAGCAGTTGCCTGCGTTGGTGATGTCACCCCCTAGGGAGTCGACACCTGACTGGATGATTGTATTTAAACAATTAAGTGATAATGTCAGCAATTTGCAAAAAACTGTTGACGACATGAGACAGCCGGCAAATCAGTTAGTGCCTGTCCAGGCGTCTCAGACACCGTCAGGGGCGCTAAAACGCCCGTTACCTCAGTGGGTCGACACAGACCCCGACACAGATACTGAGTCTAGTGTCGACGGTGACGAGACAAACGTAATGTCCAGTAGGGCCACACGTTACATGATCACGGCAATGAAAGAGGCATTGAACCTTTCTGACACTACAAGTACCACAAAGAAGGGTATTATGTGGGGTGAGAAAAAACTACCAATATTTTTTCCTGAGTCAGAGGAAATAAATGAGGTGTGTGAAAAAGCGTGGGTTTCTCCCGATAAAAAACAGCTAATTTCTAAAAAATTATTAGCATTATATCCTTTCCCGCCAGAGGTTAGGGCGCGTTGGGAAACACCCCCTAGGGTAGATAAGGCGCTCACACGTTTATCTAAACAAGTAGCGTTACCGTCTCCTGATACGGCTACCCTCAAAGAACCAGCTGATAGAAGGCTGGAAAATATCCTAAAAAGTATATACACACATACTGGTGTTATACTGCGACCAGCAATCGCCTCAGCCTGGATGTGCAGTGCTGGAGTCGCATGGTCGGATTCCCTGACTGAGAATATTGATACCCTGGATAGGGACAATATTTTGTTAACTATAGAACATTTAAAGGATGCATTACTATATATGCGTGATGCACAGAGGGATATTTGCACCCTGGCATCAAGAGTAAGTGCTATGTCCATCTCTGCCAGAAGAGCGTTGTGGACGCGACAGAGGTCAGGGGATGCGGATTCCAAACGGCACATGGAAGTATTGCCGTATAAAGGGGAGGAGTTATTTGGGGCTGGTCTATCGGACCTGGTGGCCACGGCAACGGCTGGAAAATCCACCTTTTTACCCCAGGTCACTCCACATCAGCAGAAAAAGACACCGTCTTTTCAATCTCAGTCCTTTCGTTCCCATAAGTACAAGCGAGCAAAAGGCCACTCCTTTCTGCCCCGGGGCAGAGGAAGAGGAAAAAGACTGCACCATGCAGCCGCTTCCCAAGAGCAGAAGCCCTCCCCTGCTTCTGCCAAGTCTTCAGCATGACGCTGGGGCTTTACAAGCAGACTCAGATATGGTGGGGGCCCGTCTCAAAAATTTCAACGCGCAGTGGGCTCACTCGCAAGTGGATCCCTGGATTCTACAGGTAGTATCGCAGGGGTACAAACTGGAATTCGAGGCGTTTCCCCCTCATCGTTTCCTGAAGTCTGCTTTACCAAAGTCTCCCTCCGACAGGGAGGCAGTTCTAGAAGCCATTCACAAGCTGTATTCCCAGCAGGTGATAATCAAGGTACCCCTCCTGCAACAAGGAAAGGGGTTTTATTCCACGCTGTTTGTGGTACCGAAGCCGGACGGCTCGGTGAGACCAATTTTAAATCTGAAATCCTTGAACACTTACATAAAAAGGTTCAAATTCAAGATGGAGTCACTCAGAGCAGTGATAGCGAACCTGGAAGAAGGGGACTATATGGTGTCTCTGGACATCAAAGATGCTTATCTCCACGTCCCGATATACCCTTCTCACCAAGGGTACCTCAGGTTTGTAGTACAAAACTGTCATTATCAGTTTCAGACGCTGCCGTTTGGATTGTCCACGGCACCTCGGGTCTTTACCAAGGTAATGGCCGAAATGATGATTCTTCTACGAAGAAAAGGCATTTCAATTATCCCTTACTTGGACGATCTCCTGATAAGGGCAAGATCCAGGGAACAGTTAGAAGTCGGAGTAGCACTATCTCAGGTAGTGTTACGTCAGCACGGGTGGATTCTAAATATTCCAAAATCGCAGCTGATTCCAACGACACGTCTACTGTTCCTAGGAATGATTCTGGACACAGTCCAGAAGAAGGTGTTTCTCCCGGAGGAGAAGGCCAGGGAGTTATCCGAGCTAGTCAGGAACCTCCTAAAACCAGGACAGGTCTCAGTGCATCAGTGCACGAGGGTCCTGGGGAAAATGGTGGCTTCTTACGAAGCGATTCCATTCGGAAGATTCCATGCAAGAACATTTCAGTGGGATCTACTGGACAAATGGTCCGGATCGCATCTGCAGATGCATCAGCGGATAACCCTGTCGCCAAGGACAAGGGTGTCTCTCCTGTGGTGGCTGCAGAGTGCTCATCTACTAGAGGGCCGCAGATTTGGCATTCAGGATTGGATCCTGGTAACCACGGATGCCAGCCTGAGAGGCTGGGGAGCAGTCACACAGGGAAGGAATTTCCAGGGCCTGTGGTCAAGCATGGAAACATCTCTTCATATAAACATTCTGGAACTAAGGGCCATTTACAATGCCCTAAGTCAAGCAAAACCTCTGCTTCAGGGTCAGGCGGTGTTGATCCAATCTGACAACATCACGTCAGTCGCCCACGTAAACAGACAGGGCGGCACGAGAAGCAGGAGGGCAATGGCAGAAGCTGCAAGGATTCTTCGCTGGGCGGAAAATCATGTGATAGCACTGTCAGCAGTATTCATTCCGGGAGTGGACAATTGGGAAGCAGACATCCTCAGCAGACACGACCTTCACCCGGGAGAGTGGGGACTTCACCCAGAAGTCTTCCACCTGATTGTAAACCGTTGGGAAAAACCAAAAGGTGGACATGATGGCGTCACGTCTAAACAAGAAACTGGACAGATATTGCGCCAGGTCAAGGGACCCTCAGGCAATAGCAGTGGACGCTCTGGTAACGCCGTGGGTGTACCAGTCAGTGTATGTGTTCCCTCCTCTGCCTCTCATACCAAAAGTACTGAGAATCATAAGAAGGAGAGGAGTAAGAACTATACTCGTGGTTCCGGATTGGCCAAGACGGACTTGGTACCCGGAACTTCAAGAGATGCTCACGGACGAACCGTGGCCTCTACCTCTAAGAAAGGACCTGCTACTGCAGGGGCCTTGTCTGTTCCAAGACTTACCGCAGCTGCGTTTGACGGCATGGCGGTTGAACGCCGGATCCTGAGGGAAAAAGGCATTCCAGAAGAAGTCATCCCTACTCTGGTCAAAGCCAGGAAGGACGTAACCGCAAAACATTATCACCGCATTTGGCGTAAATATGTTGCGTGGTGTGAGGCCAAGAAGGCCCCTACAGAGGAATTTCAACTGGGTCGTTTCCTTCATTTCCTGCAAACAGGACTGTCTATGGGCCTAAAATTAGGGTCCATTAAGGTTCAAATTTCGGCCCTGTCGATTTTCTTCCAGAAAGAACTGGCTTCAGTACCTGAAGTTCAGACATTTGTAAAAGGGGTGCTGCACATACAGCCTCCTTTTGTGCCTCCAGTGGCACCTTGGGATCTCAATGTGGTGTTGAGTTTTCTAAAGTCACATTGGTTTGAACCACTTTCCACTGTGGACTTAAAATATCTCACATGGAAGGTGTCGATGCTGTTAGCCTTGGCTTCAGCCAGGCGTGTGTCAGAATTGGCGGTTTTATCATATAAAAGCCCTTACTTAATTTTTCATTCTGACAGGGCGGAATTGAGGACTCGTCCTCAATTTCTACCTAAGGTGGTTTCTGCTTTTCACATGAACCAACCTATTGTGGTACCTGCGGCTACCAGGGACTTAGAGGACTCTAAGTTGCTTGACGTTGTCAGGGCCTTGAAAATATATGTTTCCAGGATGGCTGGAGTCAGAAAATCTGACTCGCTGTTTATTCTGTATGCACCCAACAAGCTGGGTGCTCCTGCTTCTAAGCAGACGATTGCTCGTTGGATTTGTAGTACAATTCAGCTTGCACATTCTGTGGCAGGATTGCCACAGCCAAAATCTGTAAAAGCCCATTCCACAAGGAAGGTGGGCTCATCTTGGGCGGCTGCCCGAGGGGTCTCGGCTTTACAACTTTGCCGAGCAGCTACTTGGTCAGGGGCAAACACGTTTGCTAAATTCTACAAATTTGATACCCTGGCTGAGGAGGACCTGGAGTTCTCTCATTCGGTGCTGCAGAGTCATCCGCACTCTCCCGCCCGTTTGGGAGCTTTGGTATAATCCCCATGGTCCTTACGGAGTCCCAGCATGCACTAGGACGTCAGAGAAAATAAGATTTTACTTACCGATAAATCTATTTCTCGTAGTCCGTAGTGGATGCTGGGCGCCCATCCCTTGTGCGGATTGTCTGCAATACTTGTATATAGTTATTGTTACAAAAAATTCGGGTTATATTTGTTGTGAGCCATCTTTTCAGAGGCTCCTTTACGTTTATCATACTGTTAACTGGGTTCAGATCACAAGTTGTACGGTGTGATTGGTGTGGCTGGTATGAGTCTTACCCGGGATTCAATATCCTTCCCTATTATGTACGCTCGTCCGGGCACAGTATCCTAACTGAGGCTTGGAGGAGGGTCATAGGGGGAGGAGCCAGTGCACACCACCTGATCCTTAAGCTTTTATTTTGTGCCCTGTCTCCTGCGGAGCCGCTATTCCCCATGGTCCTTACGGAGTCCCAGCATCCACTACGGACTACGAGAAATAGATTTATCGGTAAGTAAAATCTTATTATCTACTACATGGGTGCGAATTACAGCTGGTAAATTGATTTTTTAATCCAATATATGGACTGATTTTTATTTTTGAAAATTTCTCTGTGCACAGAGTTTATCTAAGATCCACCTCCTATAGCTATGCAAATATATTGTTAGTGATTTTATTTGACCGGTCTAATAGTTTATTGTAAAGTATATATATATATATATATATATATTTTTATATGTAATAAAAAATATAGAATATATGAAATTATTTATTTGTTTTTATTGAACTTTGAGCCATATCATACTATTTATAGCGCAAGAGGAGATTAGTTCAGTGTTCCAGTGTTACCGGAGACTTTAAAGTGCCGGTTCTTTTTTACTTGATTTACCCCAAGTCAAGCTCTCTCCTGCAGCTTAAGTATACATTAATTGCAGTATTATTTGTACATAATTTTTAATACCAGTAATTTGATCACCAGAATATGGTGATGATGTATTAGCGCCTGGTTATATTCTTTTGTATTTTTTTACTTTATCAGTTCACCAGGCTTAATAGATCTGCCCCAATGTTTCAAAATGGAATGCATCAAGAGAACGGTGTTGGTATTGTAAAAATACACACAGCTCCTGGTATTTCCTGGTGGTCTCCCATCCAAGTACTAAAACCAGGACCAACACTGCTCAGCTTCCATGATCAGGAGAGATTGGGCAAATCCAGTGTGCTGTGGCTGTAGATGAGCTTGTGGTTTCTGTTAGAGCTCTTCTACTTCTAACTTCTGGTACATAAAAGAATATGTGTAAAAATTAAATGTACAGTACCAAGAAAAGGGTGTTGGTAGTTTAAAAACACCTAAATAATCTGATAATACATGGATGGGAGACTGCTTGGTATTAACAAAGTCCAATACTGCTTTGCTTCAAAGATCAAATGAGATTGGGCATATCCAGTGTGGTGTGGCTTTAGATAAGCTTTGTGGTTTCTGTTAGAGCTCTTCTACTTCTAACTACTGGTACATTAATGAATATGTATAAGGTTATAGTTTATCCAATATCCCTTTACTACCTTACCTTCCCCCCCCCCTCCCCTCCCCTCCCCTCCCCTCCCCTCCTTATAGCTTCCTTTGTTCTCTCCTCCTCGTGTGTGCGTTATTTGTTTTCTCATACGTCCTAGAGGATGCTGGGATCACATTAAGAACCATGGGGTATAGACGGGATCCGCAGGAGACATGGGCACTTTAAGACTTTCAAAGGGTGTGAACTGTCTCCTCCCTCTATGCCCCTCCTCAGGGCCGAAACTAGGACTACCGGCACAAGACAGAAATTTTGCGCCCCCCCAAAAAATTAATAAATAATATATATATATATATATATATATATATATATATATATATATATATATATAATAAAATAGAAAAATAAAAAAAATAAGAAACAAACAAATTCAACACAGATATCCCTCAGACCAGCAGACACCAGTAATACACACATGATAGATATATATATATATACACACACACACACACACACACACACACACACACACACACACACACACACACGCGTGTATATATGTACACAGCCACATACATATATTATATATATATATATATATATATATATATATATATATATTTATTATAAGGGCACGGTCGTGCCCTTATATTAAGGCTGAATCGAACAAACGGAATTCTCCCATAGGGAACTTCTGAGATGGGGGCATGGTGTTTGAGGGGCTACACCTCAAAACTGATTGGACGTACTGAGCTGAAATTTGGCATGGGAGCGTAGAATCGTCACCCGGTGCTGCATGCCAAATTTCAGGGCAAAATAATAAAAAATGAGGAATTGGGAGTAACCTAAAGTTCCAACTGTCAGTTTTTTTCTGCCACTCCCTCTGTGGCTTTTTGACACCGTATTCCCATAGAGTGAATGAGGATTGTTTTGGGAAGGCATAACTCAGGATAGAGGACGAATTAAGACTTGGGGTTTGTTTTACTAGATAGAGTATGTCCCAGTGTAGTGCCTTTTGGGGTTAAGGTTTTTCAGGAAGTTACAGTTTTTTTTTAATTAAGTAAAATATGCCCCATTATAAAGATAGGGCTTTTCAATTTGTTGCGGCTGCGCAGTGGCCGCCAGCAGGGGGTGTACAGAGTAGCTCTGGCAGTTGGGCACGAGGAGACAGAGTGGGAAGGAGTCACGTGGAGCTGCAGGAGGACAGCCAGCGGTTCCCGGCGCGTGAGTTCACTGAGGTCCATGAAGCGGGAGGAGCTCGCCGGAGCTGCGTAGCACTGGGTGAGTTCTGTCAGGCAGCCCACCGCTGTGTACCCAGCTTCCACTTCTCCCCCGCTTGTCCGCCCTCCCTCCCGCTGTGTGCCCGGCCGCCCGCCGGACCTTCCCCGGTTGCTGCCTGCGTCTCCTCCCCGCGTCTGTGGTGCGGCTGGCAGTAGGAGCCGTCTCGGGCAGCTGTGTCCGGCCACTCCTCCCTCCTTCTCCTCCTGCTGTGTCCGGCCCTCCCTCCCTGCAGTATGCGATATTTATCAAGGTCTCTATGGTCACCAGTCCTCCCCTCCCTCCCTGCTGTGTGTCCGTCGTCCCCCACCCCCTCGCCCTCCCTGCTGTGTGTCCGTCTCCCCTCCCCTCGCCGTCCCTGCAGTGTGTCCCCCCCCGCAGTGTGTCGGGTGTGTCCGTCCCCCCCCCTGCCCTGCAGTGTGTCCGAAGGTCCCCCCCTCCCTGCTGTGTGTCCGTCCGCCCACCCCAGCCCTCCCTGCTATGTGCCTGTCTGCCCTGCTGTGTGTCCTTCCATACCCCCCGCCCTCCCTGCTGTGTGTCCCCCCCCGCCGCCCTCCCTGCTGTGTGTCCGTCCCCCCGCCCTCCCTGCTGTGTGTCCAGCCACCCTCCCCTCCCGTGCTGTGTGTTCGGCCAAACCCCCTCCTCCCGCTATGTCCGGCCACCCCCTCCCCTCCCTGCTTTGTGTCTGCCCCCCCCCCCCCCCTGCTGTGTGTCCGGCCACACCTCCTCCTCCCTTCCGTGTGTCCGGTCACCCTCCTCCTCCCTTCCGTGTGTCCGGTCACCCTCCCCTCCCCGCCGTGTGTCCAGCCACCCCCCCCCGCCGTGTTTCCCCCCACCCCCCCCCCCGCCGTGTTTCCCCCCCACCCCCGCCATGTGTCCAGCCACCCCACCCCCGCCGTGTGTCCAGCCACCCCCCCCCGCCGTGTGTCCAGCCACCCCCCCCCCCGCCGTGTGTCCAGTTACCCTCCCCTCCCCTGCTGTGTGTCCGGCCACCCCCCCTCCTCCCTGCTGTGTCCGGCCACCCCCTCCCCTCCCTGCCGTGTGTCCCGTCACCCCCACCTCCCTGCTGTGTGTCCAGCCACCCTCCCCTCCTCCTCCTCCTCCCTGCTGTGTGTCCGCCCCCCCCCTTCCCCCCCTGCTGTGTGTCCGGCCGCCACCCCCACCCCACCCCCGCTGTGTGTCCGGCCACCCCCCCTCCCTGCTGTGTGTCCGGCCACCCCCCTCCCTGCTGTGTGTCCGGCCACCTTCCCCAGACACGCAGCGCCTGACACACACAGACATGCAGCGCCTGACACACGCACACACGCAGCACCTGACACACACGCAGCACCTGACACACACACAGACGCAGCACCTGACACTCACACGGACCTGACACACACACACTCACACGCAGCACCTGACACACACACAGACACGCAGCACCTGACACACACACAGACACGCAGCGCCTGACACACACAGACACGCAGCGCCTGACACACACAGACACGCAGCGCCTGACACACACAGACACGCAGCGCCTGACACACACAGACATGCAGCGCCTGACACACACACACGCAGCGCCTGACACACACACACACTCACGCACCTGACACACACACACACTCACGCACCTGACACACACACACACTCACGCACCTGACGCACACGCACACTCACCTGACACACACGCACACTCACGCACCTCACGCACACGCAGCACCTCACGCACACGCAGCACCTGACACACACGCACACGCAGCACCTGACACACACGCACACGCAGCACCTGACACACACACTCATGCACCTGACACACGCACTCACACGCAGCATCTGACACACACGCAGACACGCAGCACCTGACACACACACAGCACCTGACACACAAACACGCAGACATGCAGCACCTGACACACACACGAAGACACGCAGCACCTGACACACACACACGCAGAACCTGACACACGCAGACACGCAGCACCTGACACACACGCAGCACCTGACACACACACAGCACCTGACACACACACACACACACAGCACCTGACACACACACACACAGACATGCAGCACCTGACACACAGACATGCAGCACCTGACACACACACACACACAGCACCTGACACACAGACATGCAGCACCTGACACACACACACACACACGCAGCACCTGACACACACGCAGACAGGCAGCACCTGACACACACACACACACACGCAGCTCCTGACACACACACGCAGACACGCAGCACCTGACACACACACACGCAGCACCCGACACACACACACACACACACGCAGCACCTGAAACACACACACACACACACAGCACCTGACACACACACACACACACACGCAGCACCTGACAGACATGCAGTGCCTGACACACACACACGCAGCACCTGACACACACACGCAGACACGCAGCACCTGACACACACACGCAGCACCTGACACACACACGCAGACACGCAGCACCTGACACACACACGCAGACACGCAGCACCTAACACAGACACGCAGCACCTGACACACACACACATACGCAGCACCTGACACACACACGCAGCACCTGACACACAGACATGCAGCGCCTGACACACACACGCAGACATGCAGCACCTGACACACACATGCAGCACCTGACAGACACACACACACACACACACACACACACGCAGCACCTGAGACACCCACACACACAGACATGCAGCACCTGACACACACACCCACACACACACAGCACCTGACACACATACATACATGTGGCATTTAACGCACACACGCACAGCACCTGACACACAATCATATACACTCAGAGCACCTAACACACACACACACTCGCAGCACCTCACAAACACTCGTATACACACGCAGCACCTGCCACTCACACATATATACACATGCAGCACCTGACACACACATACACGCGCAGCACCTGACAGTCACACACATACAGATGCGACACAAACACATACACGCTCAACACCTGACACCCACGTGGCAGCTGACGCATACAAATGCAGCACCTGAGATACACACATATACACGTGCAGCACCTGAGACACACACATACACGTACAGCACCTGACACACACACATGTATGTACACGCGCGGCTCCAGGCACACACATACGTACATACACACGCGGCATTTAACACACACACACACGTACGTACACGTGTGGCACCTGACACACACACGTATGCACACGCATGGCTCCTGACATACACACACACACGCACGCGTGGCTCCTGACACACACACATGTATGAACACGCGCGGCTCCTGACACACACACGTATGTACGTATATGCTCGGCACCTGACACCTACACGTATGTACGTATACGCACGGCTCCTGACACCCACACACATGTACACGCGCGGCTCCTGGCACACACACACACACGCGCGGCACCTGACACACGCGTGTACGTACACACATGCACAGCACCTGACATACACACATGTAGGTACGCGCCACCTGACACACACACACGTACACGCACGACACCTGACACACACGTACGTACACGCACGGCACTGACACGTACGTACGCGCACGGCACCTGACACACACGTACATACTAGTGATGAGTGGGTTCGGTTCGTCGGAATCCGAACCCCCCGAACTTCACCCATTTTACACGGGTCCGAGGCAGGTTCGAACCTTCCCGCCTTGCTCGGCTAGCCCGAGCGCGCACGAACGTCATCATCCCGCTGTCTGATTCTCGCGAGATTCGGATGTCTGCATTCGTGGAAAGGGGTCCCATGTGTAAACATGGGACCCCTTTCAGTCAGTCTGGTCCGGGTGTTCGGTTTGTTGTTTTGCCAAGTACGTGGATTTAATCTGGAACCTGGATCAGGTGAGTATAATTATCTTATTTTCAGGTACCCGTGGATTCTACTTGGAGAAGAGGACCGACTGCTTCATGTCAACATAGGTAAGTATGTGTGTGTCGGCAGGTGTGAAATAAAGTTATACTTTCACGGTGTCTGTGTCCTGTTTTTATTTGGGTATTTCTCTAACGTCCTAAGTGGATGCTGGGGACTCCGTCAGGACCATGGGGTTTAGCGGCTCCGCAGGAGACAGGGCACAATAATAAAAGCTTTAGGATCAGGTGGTGTGCACTGGCTCCTCCCCCTATGACCCTCCTCCAAGCCTCAGTTAGATTTTTGTGCCCGGCCGAGAAGGGTGCAATCTAGGTGGCTCTCCTGAGCTGCTTAGAATAAAAGTTTAAGTTACAAGGGGAGAGAAGTAAACTCACCTGCGTGAAGGATGGATTTGCTTCTTAGGCTACTGGACACCATTAGCTCCAGAGGGAGTCGGAACACAGGTCTCACCCTGGGGTTCGTCCCGGAGCCGTGCCGCCGACCCCCCTTGCAGATGCCGAAGTTGAAGAGGTCCAGAGGTCCAGAAACAGGCGGCAGAAGACTTTCAGTCTTCATAAGGTAGCGCACAGCACTGCAGCTGTGCGCCATTGTTGTCAGCACACTTCATACCAGCGGTCACTGAGGGTGCAGGGCGCTGGGGGGGGCGCCCTGGGCAGCAATGTATTATACCTTTTTTATGGCTAAAATACATCACATATAGCCCTTGAGGCTATATGGATGTATTTAACCCCTGCCAGATCTCACAAACTCCGGGAGAAGAGCCCGCCGTTTTAGGGGGCGGGGCCTATTCTCCTCAGCACACGGCGCCATTTTCCTGCTCAGCTCTGCTGTGAGGAAGGCTCCCAGGCTCTCCCCTGCACTGCACTACAGAAACAGGGTTAAAACAGAGAGGGGGGGCACTTATTTGGCGATATGATTACATATGTGAAAATGCTATAAGGGAAAAACACTTGTATAAGGGGTTGTCCCTGTATAATTATAGCGTTTTTTGGTGTGTGCTGGCAAACTCTCCCTCTGTCTCCCCAAAGGGCTAGTGGGGTCCTGTCCTCTATCAGAGCATTCCCTGTGTGTGTGCTGTGTGTCGGTACGTGTGTGTCGACATGTAGAAGGACGATGTTGGTGAGGAGGCGGAGCAAATTGCCTGTATTGGTGATGTCACTCTCTAGGGAGTCGACACCGGAATGGATGGCTTATTTAGGAATTACGTGATAATGTCAACACGATGCAAGGCCGGTTGACGACATGAGACGGCCGGCAAACAAATTAGTACCTGTCCAGGCGTCTCAGACACCGTCAGGGGCTTGTAAAAACGCCCATTTACCTCAGTTGGTCGACACAGACACGGACACTGACTTCAGTGTCGACGGTGAAGAAACAAACGTATTTTCCTTTAGGGCCACACGTTACATGTTAAGGGCAATGAAGGAGGTGTTACATATTTCTGATACTACAAGTACCACAAATAAGGGTATTATGTAGGGTGGGAATAATCTACTTGTAGTTTTTCCTGAATCAGATAAATTAAAGGGTGTGATGATACGTGGGTTTCCTCCGATAGAAAATTATTGGAGGTATACCCTTTCCCGCCAGAAGTGAGGGCGAGTTGGGAAACACACCTTAGGGTGGATAAGGCGCTCACACGCTTATAAAAACAAGTGGCGTTACCGTCTCCAGATACGGCCGCCCTCAAGGAGCCAGCTGATAGGAAGCTAAAAAATATCCTAAAAAGTATATACACACATACTGGTGTTATACTACGACCAGCAATCGCCTCAGCCTGGATGTGCAGCGCTGGGGGGGCTTGGTCGGATTTCCTGACTGAAAATATTGATACCCTTGACAGGAACAATATTTTATTGACTATAGAGCATTTTAAGGATGCATTTCTATATATGCGAGATGCGCAGAGGGATATTTGCATTCTGACATCAAGAGTAGATGTGATGTCCATATCTGCCAGACGATGTTTATAGACACGACAGTGGTCAGGTGATGCAGATTCCAGACGGCACATGGAAGTATTGCCGTATAAAGGGGCGGTCCATCGGACCTGGTGGCCATGGCAACAGCTGGAAAATCCACTTTTGTTACCCCAAGTCACATCTCAGCAGAAAAGGACACAGTCTTTTCAGTCTCAGTCCTTTCGTACCCATAAAGGCAGGCGGGCAAAAGGCCAGTCATATCTGCCCAGGGTTAGAGGAAAGGGAAGAAGACTGCAGCAGGCAGCCCATTCCCAGGAACAGAAGTCCTCCACAGCTTCTGCCAAGTCCGCAGCATGACGCTGGGGCCATACAAGCGGACTCAGGTGCGGTGGGGGGTCATCTCAAGAGTTTCAGCACGCAGTGGGCTCACTCGCAAGTGGACTCCTGGATCCTACACGTAGTATCCCAGGTGTACATTGGAAATTCGAGACATCTTCCCCTCACAAGTTCCTGAAGTCTGCTTTACCAACGTCTCCCTCCGACAGGGAGGCAGTATTGGGAAAAAATTCACAGGCTGTATTCCCAGCAGGTGATAATCAAAGTACCCCTCCTACAACAAGGGAAGGGGTATTATTCCACACTATATTGTGGTACTGAAGCCAAACGGCTCGGTGAGATCTAAAAGATTTGAACAATTACATACAAGGGTTCAAATCAAGATGGAGTCACTCAGAGCAGTGATAGCGAACCAGGACGATATGGTGTCACTGGATATCAGGGACGCTTACCTACATGTCCAAATTTTGCCCTTCTCACCAAGGGTATCTCAGGTTCGTGGTACAGAACTGTTACTATCAGTTCAGACGCTGCCGTTTGGATTGTCCACGGCACCCCGGGTCTTTACCATGGTAATGGCCGAAATGATGATTCTTCCTAAAAGAAATATGGACGCTTTCCTGATAAGGGCAAGGTCCAGAGAACAGTTGGCGGTCGGAGTAGCACTATCTCAAGTAGTTCTACGACAGCACGAGTGGATTCTAAATATTCCAAAATCGCAGCTTTTTCCGACGACACGTCTAATGTTCCTAGGAATGATTCTGGACACAGTCCAGAAAAGGATGTTTTCTCCCGGAGAAGACAGGGAGTTATCCGAGCTAGTCAGGAACCTCCTAAAACCAGGAAAAGTATCAGTGCATCATTGCACAAGGGTCCTGTGAAAAATGGTGGTTTCTTACAAAGCAATCCCATTCGGTAGATTTCAAGCAAGAACCTTTCAGTGGAATCTGCTGGGAAAATGGTCCGGATCGCATCTTCAGATGCATCAGCGGATAACCCTGTCTCCAAGGACAAGGGTGTTTTCTTCTGCGGTGGCTGCAGAGTGCTCATCTATGAAAGGGCCGCAGATTCGACATTCAGGACTGGGTCCTGGTGACCACGGATGCCAGCCTGAGTGGCTGGGGAGCAGTCACACAAGGAAAAAATTTCCAGGGAGTGTGATCAAGTCTGGAGACTTTTCTCCACATAAATATACTGGAGCTAAGGGCAATTTACAAGGCTCTAAGCTTAGCAAGACCTCTGCTTCAAGGTCAGCCGGTATTGATCCAGTGGGACAACATCACGGCAGTCGCCCACGTAAACAGACAGGGCGGCACATGAAGCAGGAGGGAAATGGCAGAAACTGCACGGATTCTTCGCTGGGCGAAAAATCATGTGATAACACTCTCAGCAGTGTTAATTCCGGGAGTGGAAAACTGGGAAGCAGACTTCCTCAGCAGGCATAACCTCCACCCGGGAGAGTGGGGACTTCAGCGGGAAGTCTTCCACATGATTGTAAACCGTTGGGAAAAACCAAAGGTGGACATGATGGCGTCCCGCCTGAACAAAAAACTAGACGGATATTGCGCCAGGTCAAGGGACCCTCAGGCAATAGCGGTGGACGCTCTGGTAACACTGTGGGTGTACCAGTCAGGGTATGTGTTCCCTCCTATGCATCTCATACCAAAAGTACTGAGAATCATAAGAAGGAGATGAGTAAGAACGATACTCGTGGTTCCGGATGGGTCAAGAAGGACTTGGTACCCAGAACTTCAAGAGATGCTCACGGAAGAAACGTGGACTCTACCTTTAAGAGAGGACCTGCTCCAGCAGGGGCCTTGTCTGTTCCAAGACTTACCGCGGCTGCGTTTGACGGCATGGCAGTTGAACGCCGGATCCTGAAAGGGCATTCCAGATGAAGTCATCCCTACCCTGGTCGAAGCCAGGAAGGATGTAACCGCAAAACATTTTCACCGCATTTGGCGAAAATATGTTGCGTGGTGTGAGGCCAAGAAGGTCCCTACAGAGGAATTCCAACTGGGTCGTTTCCTACATTTCCTGAAAACAGGACTGTCTATGGGCCTAAAATTAGGGTCCATTAAGGTTCAAATTTCGACCCTGTCGAATTTCTTCCAGAAAGAACTGGCTTCAGTGCCTGAAGTTCAGACGTTTGTAAAAGGGGTACTGCATATACAGCCTCCTTTTGTGCCCCCAGTGGCACCTTGGGATCTCAATGTTGTTTTGAGTTTCCTAAAGTCACATTGGTTTGATCCACTCACCACTGTGGAATTAAAATATTTCACATGGAAGGTGAAGATTCTATTAGCCCTGGCTTCAGCCAGGCGTGTGTCAGAATGGGCGGCTTTATCATATAAAAGCCCTTACTTAATTTTTCATTCTGACAGGGCAGAATTGAGGACTCGTCCTCAATTTCTCCTTAAGGTGTTTTCTGTTTTTCACATGAACCAACCTATTGTGGTACCTGCGGCTACTAGGGACTTGGAGGACTCCAAGTTACTTGACGTTGTCAGGGCCCTGAAAATATATGTTTCCAGGACGACTGGAGTCAGAAAATCTGACTCGCTGTTTAGCCTGTATGCACCCAACAAGATGGGTGTTCCTGCTTCTAAGCAGACGATTGCTCGCTGGATTTGTAGTACAATTCAGCTTGCACATTCTGTGGCAGGCTTGCCACAGCCAAAATCAGTAAAAGCCCATTCCACAAGGAAGTGGGCTCATCTTGGGCGGCTGCCCGAGGGGTCTCGGCTTTACAACTTTGCCGAGCTGCTACTTGGTCAGGGGCACACCCTGACTGAGGAGGACCTGGAGTTCTCTCATTCGGTGCTGCAGAGTCATCCGCACTCTCCCGCCCGTTTGGGAGCTTTGGTATAATCCCCATGGTCCTGACGGAGTCCCCAGCATCCACTTAGGACGTTAGAGAAAATAAGAATTTACTTACCGATAATTCTATTTCTCGTAGTCCGTAGTGGATGCTGGGCGCCCATCCCAAGTGCGGATTGTCTGCAATACTTGTACATAGTTATTGTTACAAAAATCGGGTTATTCTTGTTGTGAGCCATCTTTTCAGAGGCTCCTTCGTTGTTATCATACTGTTAACTGGGTTCAGATCACAGGTTGTACGGTGTGATTGGTGTGGCTGGTATGAGTCTTACCCGGGATTCAATATCCTTCCTTATTATGCACGCTCGTCCGGGCACAGTATCCTAACTGAGGCTTGGAGGAGGGTCATAGGGGGAGGAGCCAGTGCACACAACCTGATCCTAAAGCTTTTATTATTGTGCCCTGTCTCCTGCGGAGCCGCTAAACCCCATGGTCCTGACGGAGTCCCCAGCATCCACTACAGACTACGAGAAATAGAATTATCGGTAAGTAAATTCTTATTTTTTTCCCAGTAGAACTACAGGTACCAGCGGGCCCGTTTTTCTCCTGCATGCTGGTACTTGTGGTTCTCCAAGTACCAGCTTGCGGGGGAGGCTTGCTGGGACTTGTAGTACTACTAGAAAAAACAATATTCTTTAAATTTTCTCAAGGCTATCAGCCTCCCATCCGCAGCCCTTGGATGGGGGGGACAGCCTCGGGCTTCACCCCTGGTTGGATATTTAATGCCACGGCCGCAGGGCACTGTATAAAAGTGACCCCCGGCTGTGGCATTATCTGTCCAGCTAGTGGAGCCCGATGCTGGTGTAAAAAATACGGGGGATCCCTACTCTTTTTGTCCCCCGTATTTTTTGCACCAGCACCAGGCGCAGAGCCCGGTGCTGGTTTTAAAAATACGGGGGATCCCCTGTCCGTTTTCCCCCCGGATTTTTAGAACCAGGACCGGCTCGAAGAGCCCGAGGCTGGTTATGCTTTGGAGGGGGGACCCACGCAATTTTTTTTCTGGATTTTTCACATTCCATTTAAAAATAAATAATATTTTAAAAAATATATAAATAATACTTGTGCCTCCAAAAAAGACAAACCAAGTACCTAATCCCTTCTAATATAAATAGATATGCTATTACCAAAAAAAAAAAACAGCAAAAAAAAACATGTTTTTAAATTTTTTTTAATTAGATTCCGCCAGCAAAGTGTTGCGGATTGAAAATGACGAATTTACTGTTTAAAAGCACTGTTGTCGAATTTACAAACTTTAATTGAATATACTTTTGTCGAATTGCCGCATTTGTACCATTGCAGAAAAGTCGAATTTGTCAAATGTCGAATTTTAAAGTCGAATTTTGAAAGCCTGTAAGAATAGGCCCCGCCCCCTTCTTCACATCAGCCGTCCCCTTCTACCCCTGTACCTTGCTCTCTCCTGTCTGTGCTCTCTCCCGTAAGAAGGGGGCGGGGCCTAGTCTGTAGGACTAGGCCCCGCCCCCTTCTTACCCTCCTGTGACTGCTCTCTCCTGACAAGTGGACCAGGCCTGCCCCCTACACGCTGCTGGTGTCTTCATTGTTACTTGGTCTGGAGCTCCGTTGGGGAGAGAACTCACGTGAGCTCATTAAGAATTAGGAACTGGGATGTTTTAATTTTATTGTGAGTAGTGTAGTGTGGTGATGTAGTATGTTGTATGGGGGGTATAGTGTAATTATGAAGTGCAGCATATGGAAGGGCTGTAGCATAGTGATGTAGTGTGGCATATGGGGGGTGGTAGCGCATAGGCGTGCGTACAGGGGGTGCCTGGTGCGCACAGGCACTCCCTAATGTCCAGCACCGCTGCACGCCACGCTTGCTGTAGCACAGTGATCGCTGAGTGTGTGATCGGTGGAGCCTAGCCTGCAGCTCATTTCCGTACCTCCCACCACCGCTGCACCCGCCCCCCCTCTGCCTGCTGCTAATACTATGCTGAGTGCATTCGTCGGCGGCCTCACTGGGGGGACTGGCGTCACCTTGCAATGTGACGTGGTGATGTCCGCCCATGCTCTCCTCCCGCCCACCTGTGCTTTCCTCCTGCTGCGGTCTCTCAGTCCTAGTGTGCCGCGGCCGCCACACCACTGGCAGTGTTCCTCTAGGAGGGACTGGGAGCTGCTGGCAGACACATTCTGCTGAGACTTACTTGTCAGTGCGGGTTCCGGACGGCAGGCGGCGGGTGGGAGGGCAGACGGGGAGCAGGTGTCACAAGGAGTGTGTGGGTAACTAATTCACAATACTTCCGCTCAACGTGGCACTGCTGGTCCTTCATCTCCCATGTCTCTTCACCAGGTGGCGGGCGGCCCGGAAATTAAGTGATGTGTTGTGCAGCAGTCAGTGTGAAGTGACTGTGAGTAACACTGGTGGTGCTGATGATGATGCTGCAGAATCGGGAAGCAATTAATTCATAAATATAATGTACTCTATCAGTGTATTATACATACATAAACATGTACATACGTGTATTTGTGTATACATGTATATGCATGTATATACATGAGTGTGTGTGCATATATATATATATATATATATATATATATATATATATATATATATATATATATATATATATATATATATATATATATATATATATATATATATAGGGGAATAGGGGTACCAGCGACTTACAGTGTCTATCAAATTAAAGTAACTATGAAGAATATAGCAGGATACGGTTTTAGAAAAAGGGTAACAATATATTTATTTATGCAATTAATAACATAATGATGGGATAAAAAAGTAGGTAAAAATCTTTTTTTTGATATGCAGTAAAAAAAAAAAAGATTTTAAAAACATAAACAGGTAAAAATAGAGTATATAATTTAGCTAGAATCCAAAATCATGTAAAATCAGTAAAAACAATTTCATACTGATAAAAAATATTTCAGGATGATAAAAATGATGCTTATCTTTTTGAAGATGGAGAGTCAGTGGAGGTACACCCAACGCGTTTCGTCCTTAGACTTCATCAAGGGGTGATGAAGTCTAAGGACGAAACGCGTTGGCTGTACCTCCACTGACTCTCCATCTTCAAAAAGATAAGCATCATTTTCTCTGACGTCCTAAGTGGATGCTGGGGACTCCGTCAGGACCATGGGGGATTAGCGGCTCCGCAGGAGACAGGGCACAAAAGTAAAAGCTTTAGGACTAGGTGGTGTGCACTGGCTCCTCCCCCTATGACCCTCCTCCAAGCCTCAGTTAGGTTTTTGTGCCCGGCCGAGAAGGGTGCAATCTAGGTGGCTCTCCTGAGCTGCTTAGAATAAAAGTATAGACTTAGTTTTTTTTATTTTCAGTGAGTCCTGCTGGCAACAGGCTCACTGCATCGAGGGACTAAGGGGAGAAGAAGCGAACTCACCTGCATGCAGAGTGGATTGGGCTTCTTGGCTACTGGACATTAGCTCCAGAGGGACGATCACAGGCCCAGCCATGGATGGGTCCCGGAGCCGCGCCGCCGGCCCCCTTACAGAGCCAGAAGAGTGAAGAGGTCCAGAAATCGGCGGCAGAAGGCATCTTGTCTTCAAGAAAGGTAGCGCACAGCACTGCAGCTGTGCGCCATTGCTCTCAGCACACTTCACACTCCGGTCACTGAGGGTGCAGGGCGCTGGGGGGGGGCGCCCTGAGACGCAATGAAAACACTATTTATGGTAAAAAATACATCACATATAGCTCCTGGGCTATATGGATGTATTTAACCCCTGCCATTTTACCTCATAAAAAGCGGGAGAAAGGCCGCCGTGAAGGGGGCGGAGCCTATCTCCTCAGCACACAAGCGCCATTTTCCCTCACAGCTCCGCTGGAAGGACGTCTCCCTGACTCTCCCCTGCAGTCCTGCACTACAGAAACAGGGTAAAAAAGAGAGGGGGGGGGGCACTAATTTGGCATATAAAAACATATATAGCAGCTATAAGGGAGAAACACTTATTTATAAGGTTGTCCCTATACATATATAGCGCTCTGGTGTGTGCTGGCAAACTCTCCCTCTGTCTCCCCAAAGGGCTAGTGGGGTCCTGTCCTCTATCAGAGCATTCCCTGTGTGTGTCCTGTGTGTCGGTACGCGTGTCGACATGTATGAGGAGGAAAATGGTGTGGAGGCGGAGCAATTGCCTGTAGTAGTGATGTCACCCCCTAGGGAGTAGACACCTGACTGGATGGTCTTATTTAAGGAATTACGTGATAGTGTCAGCACTTTACAAAAAAACTGTTGACGACATGAGACAGCCGGCAAGTCAGTTAGTGCCTGTCCAGGCGTCTCAAACACAGTCAGGGGCTCTAAAGCGCCCATTACCTCAGTCGGTCGACACAGACACGGACACTGACTCCAGTGTTGACGGTGAAGAAACAAACGTATTTTCCAGTAGGGCCACACGTTACATGATCACGGCAATGAAGGAGGCTTTGCATATTTCTGATACTACAAGTACCACAAAAAAGGGTATTATGTGGGGTGTGAAAAAACTACCCGTAGTTTTTCCTGAATCAGAAGAATTAAATGAAGTGTGTGATGATGCGTGGGTCTCCCCCGATAAAAAATTGCTGATATCTAAGAAATTATTGGCATTATACCCTTTCCCGCCAGAAGTTAGGGCGCGTTGGGAAACACCCCCTAGGGTGGATAAGGCACTCACACGCTTATCAAAACAAGTGGCGTTACCGTCTCCTGATACGGCCGCCCTCAAGGAGCCAGTTGATAGGAAGCTGGAAAATGTCCTAAAAAGTATATACACACATACTGGTGTTATACTGCGACCAGCAATTGCCTCAGCCTGGATGTGCAGCGCTGGGGTGGCGTGGTCGGAGTCCCTGACTGAAAATATTGATACCCTGGACAGGGACAGTATTTTATTGACTATAGAGCGTTTAAAAGATGCGTTTCTATATATGCGTGATGCAGAGAGGGATATTTGCACCTTGGCATCAAGAGTAAGTGCGATGTCCATTTCTACCAGAAGATGTTTATGGACACGACAGTGGTCAGGTGATGCGGATTCCAAACGGCATATGGAAGTATTGCCGTATAAAGGGGAGGAGTTATTTGGGGTCGGTCTTTCGGACCTGGTGGCCACGGCAACAGCTGGAAAATCCACCTTTTTACCCCAACTCACCTCTCAGCAGAAAAAGACACCGTCTTTTCAGCCTCAGTCCTTTCGTCCCCATAAGGGCAAGCGGGCAAAAGGCCAGTCATATCTGCCCCGGGGTAGAGGAAAGGGAAAAAGACTGCAGCAGACAGCCTCTTCCCAGGAACAGAAGCCCTCCACCGCTTCTGCCAAGTCCTCAGCATGACGCTGGGGCCTTACAAGCGGACTCAGGTGCGGTGGGGGGGTCGTCTCAAGAATTTCAGCGCGCAGTGGGCTCACTCGCAAGTGGACCCCTGGATCCTACAGGTAGTATCCCAGGGGTACAGATTGGAATTCGAGACGTCTCCCCCTCGCAGGTTCCTGAAGTCTGCTTTACCAACGTCTCCCTCCGACAGGGAGGCAGTATTGGAAGCAATTCACAAGCTGTATTCCCAGCAGGTGATAATCAAAGTACTCCTCCTACAACAGGGAAAGGGGTATTATTCCACACTATTTGTGGTACCGAAGCCAGACGGCTCGGTGAGACCTATTCTAAATCTGAAATCTTTGAACACTTACATACAAAGGTTCAAATTCAAGATGGAGTCACTCAGAGCAGTGATAGCGAACCTGGAAGAAGGGGACTATATGGTGTCCCTGGACATCAAGGATGCTTACCTTCATGTCCCAAATTGCCCTTCTCACCAAGGGTACCTCAGGTTCGTAGTACAGAACTGTCATTATCAGTTTCAGATGCTGCCGTTTGGATTGTCCACGGCACCCCGGGTCTTTACCAAGGTAATGGCCGAAATGATGATTCTTCTTCGAAGAAAAGGCGTCTTAATTATCCCTTACTTGGACGATCTCCTGATAAGGGCAAAGTCCAGGGAACAGTTGGAGGTCAGAGTAGCACTATCTCGGGTACTGCTACAACAGCACGGGTGGATTCTAAATATTCCAAAATCGCAGCTGATCCCAACGACACGTCTGCTGTTCCTAGGGATGATTCTGGACACAGTCCAGAAAAAGGTGTTTCTCCCGGAGGAGAAAGCCAGGGAGTTATCCGAGCTAGTCAGGAACCTCCTAAAACCCGGAAAAGTGTCAGTGCATCATTGCACAAGGGTCCTGGGAAAAATGGTGGCTTCTTACGAAGCGATTCCATTCGGCAGATTTCACGCAAGAACTTTTCAGTGGGATCTGCTGGACAAATGGTCCGGATCGCATCTTCAGATGCATCAGCGGATAACCCTGTCTCCGAGGACAAGGGTGTCTCTTCTGTGGTGGCTGCAGAGTGCTCATCTACTAGTGGGCCGCAGATTCGGCATTCAGGATTGGATCCTGGTGACCACGGATGCCAGCCTGAGAGGCTGGGGAGCAGTCACACAGGGAAGAAATTTCCAGGGAACGTGGTCAAGTCTAGAGACTTCTCTCCACATAAATATACTGGAGCTAAGGGCAATTTACAATGCTCTATGCCTAGCAAGACCTCTGCTTCAAGGTCAGCCGGTGCTGATCCAGTCGGACAACATCACGGCAGTCGCCCACGTAAACAGACAGGGTGGCACAAGAAGCAGGAGGGCAATGGCAGAAGCTGCAAGGATTCTTCGCTGGGCAGAAAATCATGTGATAGCACTGTCAGCAGTGTTCATTCCGGGAGTGGACAACTGGGAAGCAGACTTCCTCAGCAGGCACGACCTCCACCCGTGAGAGTGGGGACTTCACACGGAAGTCTTCCACATGATTGTGAACCATTGGGAAAAACCAAAGGTGGACATGATGGCGTCCCGCCTCAACAAAAAACTGGACAGGTATTGCGCCAGGTCAAGGGACCCTCAGGCAATAGCTGTGGACGCTCTGGTAACACCGTGGGTGTACCAGTCAGTGTATGTGTTCCCTCCTCTTCCTCTCATACCCAAGGTACTGAGAATTTTAAGACGGAGAGGAGTAAGAACTATACTCGTGGCTCCGGATTGGCCAAGGAGGACTTGGTACCCGGAACTTCAAGAGATGCTCACAGAGGACCCATGGCCTCTGCCGTTAAGAAGGGACTTGCTTCAGCAAGGACCCTGTCTGTTCCAAGACTTACCGCGGCTGCGGTTGACGGCATGGCGGTTGAACGCCGGATCCTAAGGGAAAAAGGCATTCCGGAAGAGGTCATACCTACCCTGGTCAAAGCCAGGAAGGAGGTGACCGCACAACATTATCACCGCATTTGGCGAAAATATGTTGCGTGGTGTGAGGCCAGGAAGGCCCCCACGGAGGAATTTCAACTCGGTCGATTCCTGCATTTCCTGCAAACAGGAGTGTCTATGGGCCTCAAATTGGGGTCCATTAAGGTTCAAATTTCGGCCCTGTCGATTTTCTTCCAGAAAGAATTGGCTTCAGTTCCTGAAGTCCAGACATTCGTCAAGGGAGTACTGCATATACAACCCCCTTTTGTGCCTCCAGTGGCACCGTGGGATCTCAACGTAGTTCTGGGATTCCTCAAATCACATTGGTTTGAACCGCTCAAATCTGTGGATTTGAAATATCTCACATGGAAAGTGACCATGCTGTTGGCCCTGGCCTCGGCCAGGCGAGTGTCAGAATTGGCGGCTTTGTCTCACAAAAGCCCATATCTGATTTTCCATTCGGACAGGGCAGAACTGCGGACTCCTCCCCAGTTTCTCCCTAAGGTGGTGTCAGCGTTTCACCTGAACCAACCTATTGTGGTGCCTGCGGCTACTAGGGACTTGGAGGACTCCAAGTTGCTAGACGTTGTCAGGGCCTTGAAAATATATATTTCCAGGACGGCTGGAGTCAGTAAAACTGACTCGCTGTTTATCCTGTATGCACCCAACAAGCTGGGTGCTCCTGCTTCTAAGCAGACGATTGCTCGTTGGATTTGTAGTAAAATTCAGCTTGCACATTCTGTGGCAGGCCTGCCACAGCCAAAATCTGTAAATGCCCATTCCACAAGGAAGGTGGGCTCATCTTGGGCGGCTGCCCGAGGGGTCTCGGCTTTACAACTTTGCCGAGCTGCTACTTGGTCAGGGGCAAACACGTTTGCAAAATTCTACAAATTTGATACCCTGGCTGAGGAGGACCTGGAGTTCTCTCATTCGGTGCTGCAGAGTCATCCGCACTCTCCCGCCCGTTTGGGAGCTTTGGTATAATCCCCATGGTCCTGACGGAGTCCCCAGCATCCACTTAGGACGTCAGAGAAAATAAGAATTTACTTACCGATAATTCTATTTCTCGTAGTCCGTAGTGGATGCTGGGCGCCCATCCCAAGTGCGGATTGTCTGCAATACTTGTACATAGTTATTGTTACAAAAATCGGGTTATTATTGTTGTGAGCCATCTTTTCAGAGGCTCCTCTGTTATCATGCTGTTTACTGGGTTCAGATCACAAGTTGTACAGTGTGATTGGTGTGGCTGGTATGAGTCTTACCCGGGATTCAAAATCCTTCCTTATTGTGTACGCTCGTCCGGGCACAGTATCCTAACTGAGGCTTGGAGGAGGGTCATAGGGGGAGGAGCCAGTGCACACGACCTAGTCCTAAAGCTTTTACTTTTGTGCCCTGTCTCCTGCGGAGCCGCTAATCCCCCATGGTCCTGACGGAGTCCCCAGCATCCACTACGGACTACGAGAAATAGAATTATCGGTAAGTAAATTCTTATTTTTATCATCCTGAAATATTTTTTATCAGTATGAAATTGTTTTTACTGATTTTACATGATTTTGGATTCTAGCTAAATTATATACTCTATTTTTACCTGTTTATGTTTTTAAAATCTTTTTTTTTAACTGCATATCAAAAAAAAAAATGTTTACCTACTTTTTTGTCCCATCATTATGTTATAAATTGTATAAATAAATATATTGTTACCCTTTTTCTAAAACCGTATCCTGCTATATTCTTCATAGTTACTTTAATTTGATAGACACTGTAAGTCGCTGGTACCCCTATTCCCCCCTTTTTTTCACATTTTAAAGGCAGCTTATCACTGCTGATTACTTAGGGGATAGCAGACACCTTACATTTTTAAAAGGAGTGTCTATAAATAACATATATATTGTTTTAATAGTTATCTGCTCACACATACCTGTGGCGCCATACCCCCACTACCCAATATATATATATATATATATATATATATATATATATATATATATATATATATATGTATAAAAATAAGACTTGGGGTTTGTTTTATTAGATAGAGCATGTCCCAGTGAAGTGCCTTTTGGGGTTGTGGTTTTTCGGAAAGTTACAGGTTTTTTTTAATTAAGAGAAATATGCCCCATTATAGAGATAGGGCATTTCAATTTGTTGCGCCTGCGCAGTGGCCGCCAGCAGGGGGTGTACTAGAGGGCCTTCACTTGAGAGCCGCAATATGGCCGCCTTCTCCCCGGTTATTCTGTAAATAGGAAAATAACCTCACAGGTTCACATAGGGCAGAGTTGCCACTACTAGTGCAGGGCTGTAACGTACAGTACTAAGGAAAAGCCATATACTAAAGCGGCACGGTGACCTCACCCCTCTCAGAGACACCAGGGCGCAGCACACTGTACGGGGTACACTTAGTACACACACCTGTTAGCTCAGGGCAGCACTATATGACCCTCCTGTAATGCTGTGCTGGCGGCGTGTAGTGATCAGGGCACTGGGAGACTGGCTGGCTAGTCTCCGTCTCTGCTGCCTATAGAACTTCCACCTCTGTTATATATCAGGGCTGCTCTCCTGTGTGTTCTCTTCCTTTCCTTCCTCACACTGGAACTGGCCGCCCAGAGAACGAGAGGGCAGCGGCTGACATCGGAGAGGGTGCAGCAATCTGTGTGGGCAGAGCCCCTCACAGCAAGGTGTCCTTATGCTGTGCCCCGTGTAATCACTGTGATCCATACAGACTCTCACCCTGGTATGCTCTCTATTTATTATTTATTTTTTTGCACTGCGGCATGCTCGAGGGAAGGGAGCAGGCACCCCCCACCCCACCGCCACTACTCCTCCGCCAGCATCACTGCCGAGCCGGTCAGTGTTCCGGCGGCAATGAGCAGTAGGCAGCCACCAGCAACAACAGTCAGGAAGCTGTTACTCCCGGCAGCAGTAGCGTCAAGCTGCAATTCAGCCAGCGGCACGATGATCCGGGAGACAGTGGCAGCACAGGGAAGCAGTACCCCCTCCAATCGCAGCACCAACCAGGAGACTGAGGCAGCAACCCGCCCCCAGCAGCAGCACCACCCTGATGATAGGTAAGATGCATTTTGGTGTCACAAGAAGGTGGCCGGAGTAGTGGCTGGCTGTGGTCACACCCCGGGGAAAAGTGATAGTGATTTCAGTGTTCCCTTGCGCGGGGATTGGATGTGTAGATGTATGTATAGATGTGAGTGGAAGTGGTTGGATGTATGAGAGCGATAGTGTACGGCTGTTTGAGAGCGGCAGTGTGCGGATGTATGAGAGCGGCAGTGTGCGGATGTATGAGAGCGGCAGTGTGCGGATGTAGAGAGCGGCAGTGTGCGGATGTATGAGAGCGGCAGTGTGCGGATGTATGAGAGCGGCAATGTACGGCTGTATAACTGCGTCGGTGTGCGGCTGTATGAGTGCGATGATGTGCGGCTGTATGCGTGTGGTGGTGTGCGGCGGTGTGTGGATGTATGAGAGCGGCAGTGTGCGGCTGTAAGAGTGCGGCAGTGTGCGGATGTATAACTGCGTCGGTGTGCGGCTGTATGAGAGCAGCAGTGTGCGGATGTATGAGAGCGGGGTTGTACGGCTGTATGAGAGCGACAGTGTACGACTGTATGAGAGCGGCAGTGTGCGGCTGTATGAGAGCGGCAGTGTGCGGCTGTATGAGAGCGGCAGTGTGCGGCTGTATGAGTGCGGCTGTATGAGTGCGGCAGTGTGCGAATGTATGAGAGCGGCAGTGTACGGCTGTATGAGAGCGGCAGTGTACGGCTGTATAACTGCGTCGGTGTGTGGATGTATGAGTGCGGTGGTGTGTGGATGTATGAGTGCGGTGGTGTGTGGATGTATGAGGGCGGTAGTGTGTGGATGCATGAGTGCGGTGGTGTGTGGATGCATGAGTGCGGTGGTGTGTGGATGCATGAGTGCGGTGGTGTGTGGATGCATGAGTGCGGTGGTGTGTGGATGCATGAGTGCGGTGGTGTGTGGATGCATGAGTGCGGTGGTGTGTGGATGCATGAGTGCGGTGGTGTGTGGATGCATGAGTGCGGCGGTGTGTGGATGCATGAGTGCGGCGGTGTGCGGCTGCATGAGAGCGGCAGTGTGCGGCTGTATGAGAGCGGCAGTGTGCGGCTGTATGAGAGCGGCAGTGTGCGGCTGTATGAGAGCGGCAGTGTGCGGCTGTATGAGAGCGGCAGTGTGCGGCTGTATGAGAGCGGCAGTGTGCGGCTGTATGAGAGCGGCAGTGTGCGGCTGTATGAGAGCGGCAGTGTGCGGATGTATGAGAGCGGCAGTGTGCGGATGTATGAGAGCGGGGTTGTACGGATGTATGAGAGCGGCAGTGTGCGGATGTATGAGAGCGGGGTTGTACGGATGTATGAGAGCGGGGTTGTACGGATGTATGAGCGGCAGTGTATGGATGTATGAGAGCTTCAGTGTACAGTTGTGTGAGAGCGGCAGTGTGCGGATGTATGAGAGTGGCGGTGTACGGATGTATGAGAGCGGCAGTGTATGGATGGCAGCGTCATAGGGAGGGATGTCGGAATGCTGTTATAGGATTCCTAATACAAAATGGAATCCGTATAGTGGGCGGGGCTGGCACCATGGCACCACGTTGGGCTTGATGGGCAGGTAGTGCAGCAAGCACACCCAAATTGGCGTCTGACGTCGCCCGCAGTCCACACTGTTGTGAGGAGTCAGTTAATTTTGCTGTGTAGTGCACTCACAGAGGACCTACCGCCCGTCCCCTCCTCGCATCTGAGCAGCAGGTCAGGCTCTTATTTTCTTTTTAATCAGGAGAGGCCGAGTGAACTGTGAGCAGGGGGGCAGAGCTACATGGGACCCAGAGGGGCTGCTGTGCTGTCAGAGAGGGAGAGGAAGAGAGAGATGAAGCTACTGCAGATCCCCAGCTGATTGTGAGGTGCCGGGTTGAAGGGTGATGTGATCACCCTTCTCCCTCGCTGCTGCTGGGGACCGCATCTAGGCTTCCTCCATCGAGGGCATGCGGCGCAGCAGTGGGCAGCGTGTAATGAGTTTGTCTGACTCATTATACTGCTGCCTGTTGTGGACACCTCCGTCCGTACGGACTGGTGTACATGCCCAGCACAGAGGTGACAGTGTTGGTGGAAGTGCTGCCCAGCTCTGACCCTGCAGGCCTCCCTGATCTGGCTGCGGCCGCTGCTGCTGCGGCCCGAAACCCCTGCCGGTCCCCTCCATAGACTTCTGCCTGGCCAGCGCTGAGGTACTAGGGGTAGCCCAGCTGCAGGAAGGGTATGTCTCTGGCTTTCTCTCCGGCAGGGGAAGGTGACAGCGGCGGAGGAAGTGCTGCCCACCTCAGACACTGCAGGCCTCCCCAATTCAGCTGCGGCCACAGCTGATGCTGCCAGGACCCCCTGCTGGTCTCCTTTGTTGACTACCGCATGGCCAGTGCTGAAGTACTGGGGGTAGGCCAGCTACGGGAAGAGTGTCTCTGCCTCGGGCTCTCTCTCTCTGGCAGGGGAAGGAAGGGCTGATTCTCTGGCACAACAGGGAGGGCTGGGCTGCAGGAACACAGCACTGGAAGAAACAGGAGGCCGAACTCATGACCAAAAAGTGAGCAGTGCAATGATCAGCCCCCTGGTCTTTCCCTCTCTCTGGGTGCAGAGCTGTATTCTACAGAGAGAGCTGGGATGGGAAGAAGGGGAACGGCACCTGACATACACATACACGCGCAACACCTGACACACACACACACACATACACGTGCAGCACCTGACACACACACACACACACACACACACAATAAAATAAACATGCAGCACCTGACACACACATACACGCGCAACACCTGACACACACACATATACACATGCGGCACCTGACACACACACATAGCATCAGACACAATAAAATAAACATGCAGCACCTGACACATGCATGTACACGCAGCACCTGACACATACATATACACGCAGCACCTGACACATACATATACACGCACACCATCAGACACTAATATACACATGCAGCACCTGACACACACATACACACGCAGCACCTTACTCACACAGACACGCGTAGCACCTGACGCACACACATGTACACGCGTAGCACCTGACGCACACTCATGTACACGCGCAGCAGCTAATGCACACTCATGTACACACGCAGAACCTGACGCACACTCATGTACACGCGCAGCACCTGACGCACACTCATGTACACGCGCAGCACCTGACACAGACATACGTATTCATGCGCAGCACCAGACATACACTTGTACACACGCGGAGCACCTGATACTCACACACATATACACCCGCAACACCTGACACACACCCACGTGCGGCAGCTGACGCATACACACGCACCATCAGACACACTCATATATACACGCAGCACCTGACACACACACACACACACACAGGACCTGACACACATACACAGGCAGCACCTGACACACACACATATACACGCGCAGCACCTGACACCACGCACTCACACGTACAAGCAATGCATTTCACGCCTACCTCCAGCCTCAGTTACAGGCTGCTGCCGCCTACCCCCCTCCCTGCATCAGCTGCAAAGGCAGCAAAATATTTTGACCAAAGTCTAAAGCCCCATACACATTAAACGATGTCGCTCTGTGAGCGACATCGTCTAATGTTTCCCCCTCTCGGGCCGGCCGGCCGGCGGCCGACTGTACACACTGAGCGATATGACCGCTCATATCACTCAGTGACGTCACGCCCCCGCCAGCCCTGCATGAAGGTCGTGGACGACAGTCCACATCCTTCATGCATGCCCTACCGACAGCGATGATTGTTACCGACCCGCGGGGCAGCGCATCGTTCGTCGCTGGTGGCATATACACTTAACGATAAAACGAGCGACGTCGCTTAAGGAGGGGGAAAATGAGCGACGTCGCTCATCAAATCGTTAAGTGTGTACGGACCTTAAACAATTCGGTTTGGTAAATAAAATTATTTTGCACAGAACAGTGATGTTATACGAAAATTTTCATTAAACATTTAAAAAATCAAATGTTTATTTTTACAGTGAAATTTTACATTTCTGAATAAAAAAAATAAATTTAAAAAAAGCAATGAAATTCCATAGACAAAAAACCTTACGGTTTCACATGTCCCATTAAGGCTTCTTAGACATGATCGAAATTTCAGAAACCTGTTGTAACTCTTCCACTCAAACTCCAAAAAGCAATGAAATTCCGATCATTAAGGCTGACGCCTTAATAGACGTGTTCCTTGCGCAATACAGATATGGTATGCCATCACAGCCTGTGGGTAAGTGCAGATTCAGCACTCTCACAGAGTGAGATTGCTGTCACTCACACAATGGTGGAGCTGCTAATTCACAGATTTGTGTGCTCATTGGAATACACACATGCAGTCTATGCAACTGAAGGTCTGAGCGGAAGACAAAGCTGCTCAGATGAGGTATGAGTGTTGTTGATTGAAGGGAGGAGAGCGGTGTGGATGGGGGAACAGAAGTGTGTGGATAGAGGGAACACTAAGCAGCACTGATGGGGGGGGGCAAAGAAACACGGGGTAATTCAGACCGCAGCAGCAGCGATCGCAGTCTGAATTAGTTTGTGAGGTGCGCACGTGCAATGGCTGCACTGCGCGTACGTACCCCAGGAGCCCAGTGAGATGCTATCAGCATCTCACTGGCTGCGATCACCCTGCCTGATTGATAGGCAGAGTGGGTTGCGGGGAAGGAGGGGGTGTGCAAACAGCGTTAGAATGCCATTGGCAGGGCATGGTCTGCACAACAGAGGCGTTTCCGGACCACTGGGGGGTGGGCTGTGGCGGTTATTTCCCTGCCAAGAGCGCAGGACCCACGAAATTTACCTTCAGGATGTC
Organism: Pseudophryne corroboree; assembly: GCF_028390025.1. Classification (NCBI taxonomy): domain Eukaryota; kingdom Metazoa; phylum Chordata; class Amphibia; order Anura; family Myobatrachidae; genus Pseudophryne; species Pseudophryne corroboree. The sequence goes on from NW_026968605.1 coordinate 72,243, forward strand.
GGCTACATGAATGGGGTAAGAGTGGTGTGGATAGGGGGTAGATTAAGCACAAAGTATGGGAAGGGAGACAGAGCGGTGCAGATGGGGGAAATGGTGCAGATGGGTTGAAAACACTGGCTTGGATGGGTAGAAAACTGGTGCAGATGGGAGAGAAGACAGTGTGCCCTGTACTGGAGGAGACAGAGTGACGTTGAAGAGGGAAACACTGAGCAGTACAGAGAGAAGGAAACGGTGATACAGACAAGGCACAGGTGCGGAAAGACAGATGGTGCAGATAAGTTAGTACAGACTAGCACAGATGGGAGAACACAGCAGTAGGGATAGGGGAAGACAGCAGCATGGAGGTGTATAGGGGAAGCAAGTGTAGATGCATAGACAGTAGATGTGGTATTATAGTTTTAGCAATTAACCAAGATATTTTGAGGGAGCTAAATGTGTATACTAAGTGAGATGGATGTATGGAGTGAGAAGCTGTTGTAACACGGTGGGATTGTTGTGGTGACCGAATGGGATGGTTGTGGGCACTGTGTGGGATGGGAGCACCACAAAACTGCTCAGACCTTCAGTTGCATAGACTGCATGTGTGTATTCCAATGAGCAAACAAATCTGTGAATAAGCAGCTCCACCATTGTGTGAGTGACAGCAATCTCACTCTGTGAGAGTGCTGAATCTGCACTTACCCACAGGCTGTGATGGCATACCATATCTGTATTGCGCAAGGAACACGTCCATTAAGGCGTCAGCCTTAATGATCGGAATTTCATTGCTTTTTGGAGTTTGAGTGGAAGAGTTACAACAGGTTTCTGAAATTTCGATCATGTCTAAGAAGCCTTAATGGGACATGTGAAACCGTAAGGTTTTTTGTCTATGGAATATATATATATATCTGTATATATCTGTATATCTGTAGCTGTCACAGTGGTGAAAATGAGCAGTAGTTTGAATGAGCTGCAGGGGTTAACACCAGTCACAGTGAATATGTGTGTGTGTTTTACCTCCGTCTCTCGCTGTCCTGCTTCCATCCATCACTGTGCTGTTGGGCTGAATGCAATGCTGTGTGGGGCCAGAAAAAGGTCAGTAGCTGACCACATTCGTAGCTCGTGCGGGCGGGCAGTATACTTTTTTGGGCTTGCCGCCGCTGCTTAGGAAGGGAAACTAGACGTTACCCTGACTCCCTAGCTCCAGCAGCCGTGGCCAGCTTTCTGCAATGCCTCATGGGATTTGTAGTCTCTATGCTACTGCATAAAGTCTAAGCAGTAGCACACATGACTACAAATCCCATTTTTCTTCAATAGATTCTCTGCTGTTTCAGACCCAGCTGATCCCAGCGCCCTATCAAATCCCGTGCCCGGGTCACATGCCCCCCTAGCCCCTCCCTAGTTTCGGCTCTGCCCTCCTCCAGACTCCAGTTTTAGAATTGTGCCCAGTGAGACTGGATGCACTACAGGGGAGCTCTACTGAGTTTCTCTGAAAAGACTTATGTTAGTTTTTCTTATTTTCAGGGAGGCTGCTGGCAACAGTCTCCCTGCTTCGTGGAACTTAGGGGAGAGAAGTATGACCAAATTCTAGTGAGTTCAATGGCTCTGCTTCTGGCTGACAGGACACCATTAGCTCCTGAGGGTGCTGATCGCTAGGTACGCCTAGATGCCCACTCCCGTAGCCTGCCATCACCCCCTTACAGAGCCAGAAGTCAGAAGACAGGCGAGTAGCAGAAGAACAGAAGACTTCTTCTCCAGTGACGGCATTCTGAGGTACCACGCAGCGAGCGGAATGCTGTGCGCCATGCTCCCACACAAACACAGGCACTGCCGGGTGCAGGGCGTGTGGGTGGGGAAGGGGGGCACCCTGGGCAGCATAAATTCCTCACAAAAGGCTGGCAAAAGTGGACATTAGTGCCTGGGCACTGTACTTACCCCGCCAGCGTAATTAATTATTTGTTTCTGAGCGGGACAGAAGCGTGCCATTACAGCGGCGGGGCTTCTTCCTCACCTCACCAGCACATCTATAGAGCGTAACAAGTCTATCACTATAGAGTTTATTATTTCCCAGACTGTGTACTTTTGGCGCTGGATTGTGAGCTGAAAAATCCTCTCTGTCCCTCTGACAGATTTACTGTAGGTCTATCCCCCATAAGCCGATGTGTCTGTGGGTACTTGGTACATGTGTGTCAACATGTCGGTGGCTGAATGTTTTTCCCAAGAGGAAACTATATTAGGAATGCAGACATATGATGGTGGCCCTGTTGGCACCACCAATAACTGACTGGGTGAAAGTTTCAGTAATATCAGAGTGAGGTTGGATAAATCTGTGTCCCAGACACAGACGTAGAGAAAAGATGTGATGTTCATGGCTATGCTTCTTTTCACTCAGGCCCGCAAAAATGTTACTACACATCGATACTGACTCGGATACTGATTCCTATGTCGGCCATAATACTTCCTGATTAGATCCAATATTGGCAAGGAGCATTCAGTACATGATTGTGGATATTAAGGACATATTAACATCACTGAGGACCCTGCTGTTCCTGACAAAGGGGTATATATAGATATATAATGAAAGCTGATGTAACGTTCCTCCATCTCTGTTTGAGAAAGTCTGGGCCAGCTCGACAAGATGGTTTTAAATCCCCAAAAGGTTTCCGGTTGTTTATTCATTTCCTGCTGCGGACAGAATAAAGTGGGAGTCATCCCCTCTTCTGCACGGGGCCCTGTCACAAATCCAGCGGATCGTATGCAGGAAGCTACATTATTTCTAGTTATGTAACCACGGGTACATTACTTAGACCTGCCATTACATGCGCATGGGTGAGTAGTAGTATTCAAGAATTGGTCGAATACCTCGTCATCCGATATAGATATCTTGGAGAGATGGGATTACTCCTTACGTTGGATCATATCAAGGACACTGCACCATACTTACGACTGCAAGGGATATAGGACTCTTGAGTTCACGGGCCAATTTCATGGCAGTCTCGGATAGGAGGGCATTGTGCATTCACCAAGGGAATGCTGATGCTGACTCCAAGAAGAAAGGGAGTCTCTTTCCTATGAAGGTGAAGCCTTGTTTGGTGACGGCCTAGTTAATTTGATCTCGGCAGCTCCCGCAGGTAAGTCAACCTTCTTGCCCTATGTTCCCTCTCAACGGATGAAGACGCATCATTGTCTAACGCAGTCATTTTGGCCCAATAGATATGCAAGAAGTTAAGATTCCCCTTTCTTTGCAGGTAGAGGAAGGAAAAGAGGGAAGAGGTCTGTAGCCTCTTCAAGATCGCAGGAGCAGAGATCGTCCTCTGCTTCTGCCAAATCCACTGCATGACGCTAGGGCTTTCTTGCAGGAGCCCGCACCAGTGGGGGCACGTCTAAAACACTTCAGTCAGTTCTGGATTAATTTAGACCTGGACTCGTGGGTTTTACAAATAGTGTCACAAGGGTACAAACTGGGGTTTCAAGACGTTCCCCCTCACCGATTGTTCAAATCGGCCTTAGTCAGCAGGGAGAAGGCTTTTATTCAAGCCTCTTCGTGGTCCCGATGCCGGACGGCTCAGTCAGACCAATCTGAAATCTGAAATCCCTCAATTTCTACCTAAAGAAATTCAATTTGAAGATGGAATCTCTCAGGGTAGGGATCTCCAGTCCGGAGGAAGGAGATTTCATGGTTTTGGTAGACATAAGGATGCCTAATTACATGTTCCCGTTTAGCCACTGCATAAAGCTACCTGAGGTTTGCAATTCAGGATTGTCATTACCAATTTCAGACGTTGCCGTTTGGTCTGTCCACGGCTCCGAGGATTTTCACCAGGGTGATGGCGAAAATGATGGTTCTCCTTCGCAAGCAAAGAGTCACAATTATCCAGTACTTGGATGATCTCCTGATAAAGGCGAGATCCAGGGACCAGTTGGTGCAAAACATCTACTCTCCCTGACAGTTCTTCAACAACATGGTTGGCTCCTAAACTTGCCAAAATCGCAGTTGGTCCCAATGACGCGGTTGTTGTTTTTGGGAGTCATACTGGACACAGAAGAGGCTTTCTTCCAGTGGAAAGGCTATGGAGATCCAGAGTCTGGTCAAACAAATTCTAAAACCAGCAAGAGTGTTAATCCATCAATGCATTCTGTTGCTGGGGAAGATGGTTGCGGCCTACGAGGCCATTCAGTTTGGCAGGTTCCATGCCAGAGTGTTCCAGTGGGACCTGTTGGACAAGTGGTCCGGATCCCACCTACACATGCACCGGAGGATAATCCTGTCTTCCAAGACCAGAATCTCACTCCATTGGTGGCTGCACAGTTCTCACCTCCTAGAGGGGCGATGGTTCGGGATCCAGGACTGGATCCTAGGGACCACGGATGCAACCCTCCGAGGCTGGGGAGCAGTCACACAGGGGGAAAACATCCAAGGAAGATGGTCAAGTCAGGAAAGTTATCTCCACATAAATATTCTGGAGTTAAGGGCCATTTAATAACTGCAGACACAGTACGCACTGGGACGGGTGCCCAGCATCCTCTACGGACTAAGAGAAAAGGATTTACCGGTAGGTATTAAAATCCTATTTTCTCTAACGTCCTAGAGGATGCTGGGGACTCCGTAAGGACCATGGGGATAGACAGGCTCCGCAGGAGACATGGGTACTTTAAGAAAGACTTTAGTTCTGGGTGTACACTGGCTCCTCCCTCTATGCCCCTCCTCCAGACCTCAGTTTGATACTGTGCCCAGTGGAGACTGGGTGCTTTTCAGGAGCTCTCCTGAGCTTTCTGACAGAAAGTATTTTGTTAGGTTTTTAATTTTCAGGGAGCACTGCTGGCAACAGACTCCCTCATCGAGGGACTGAGGGGAGAGAAGCAGCCCTACTCTCCGAGTTGCAAGGTCCTGCTTCTTAGGCTTATGGACACCATTAGCTCCAGAGGGATTGGTACGCAGGATCTCTCCATCGCCGTCCGTCCCAGAGCCGCGCCTCCGTCCCCCTTGCAGAGCCGGAAGATAGAAGCCGGGTGAGTATGAGAAGAAAAGAAGACTTCAGAGGTGGCAGAAGACTTCATGATCTTCACTGAAGTAACGCACAGCACTGCAGCTGTGCGCCATTGCTCCCATACACCTCACACACTCCAGTCACTGTAAGGGCGCAGGGGGGGGGGGGGGCACCTGGGCAGCAATATAAACCTCTTTTTGGCAAAACTATAACACATATACAGCTGGGCACTGTATATATGTATGAGCCCCCACCAATTTTACAGTTTAAGCGGGACAGAAGCCCGCCGCCGAGGGTGCGGGGCTTCTCCCTCAGCACTCACCAGCGCCATTTTTTCTTCACAGCACCGCTGAGAGGAAGCTCCCCGGACTCTCCCCTGCTTATACCATAGTAGACAAGAGAGTTGAAAAGAGGGGGGGGGGCACATAATTCGGCGCAAATTACATACAGCAGTACTAGGCAAACATTAAGTTACTGTGTATTCCTGGGTTATATAGCGCTGGGGTGTGTGCTGGCATACTCTCTCTCTGTCTCTCCAAAAGGGCCTTGTGGGGAAACGGTCTTCAGAAAAAGCATTCCCTGTGTTTGTGGTGTGTCGGTACACGTGTGTCGACATGTCTGAGGAAGAAGGCTATATTAGAGAGGAGCAGGAGCAAATGAATGTGGTGTCTCCACCGACAGCTGATTGGATGGATATGTGGAATGTTTTAAATGCTAGTGTAAACTCATTGCACAAAAGATTAGACAAGGCTGAAGCTTTGGGACAGTCAGGGTCTCAACCCATGCCTGATCCTATGTTGCAGGGACTGTCAGGGTCTCATAAGCGCCCACTATCCCAGATTGTTGACACAGATACCGACATGGATTCTGACTCCAGTGTCGATTACGATGATGCAAAGTTACAGCCAAAATTGGCAAAATCCATTCGATATATGATTATGGCAATAAAAGATGTTTTGCACATCAGAGAGGAACCCCCTGTCCCTGACAAGAGGGTACATATGTACAAGGGAAAAAAGCCTGAGGTAACCTTTGAGGGGGTCACATGAGCTGAACGAGTTATGTGAAAAAGCTTGGGAATCTCCAGATAAAAGACTGCAGATTTCCAAAAGGATTCTTATGGCGTATCCTTTCCCATCAATGGATAGGTTACGATGGGAATCCTCCCCTAGGGTAGACAAAGCATTAACACGCTTATCCAAGAAGGTAGCCCTCCCGTCCCAGTATACGGCTACCCTCAAAGAGTCTGCTGACCGCAAACAGGAGATTACCCTGAAGTCCATTTATACACATTCAGGTACCTTACTCAGACCGGCAATTGCGTCGGCCTGGGTGTGTAGTGCTGTAGCGGCATGGACGATTACCTTATCTGAGGGGATGGATACCATAGATAAGGATACTATTTTATTGACCCTGGGGCATATAAGAGATGCTGTCCTATATATGTGTGTATGCAAACTACAGGTGGTGCTGCAGGGCTCACACCCTTTTACTTGTCTTGTAGAGCAACTCTGGAGCTGTTACTGGGTCCAGCTGCTGCAAGAAATCAGCTTGAATGCTTCAGGGGCTGGGGCATGGCCAACATGAGCCCACACTGATGGGGGGTGGGGGTGTATAAAGCGATTTAGGTGTCATCCAAGCGCAACCCCACAAAGGCCGCCATGCCCTGCGTGACCCTTTTCTCTTTTCATATGCAGACGAGGGTTGCAGCCAACTATGCCCACTGCTTGGATGACATCACCATATGCAAATCCATCTGCTGCAGGCCTTCCCCCAGGAATGCTTGCACTAGTTGTTGCATTTGGTTTGTTGTTTGGGGGTGCTTCAGTATTAGGCAGCCTTCTGCCCTCCCACATTCGTCTGAAAATGTGTTCTCCCTGCAGTTGTTGTCCCCAGATGAGAGTTCCCTTGTGCTGCCTCAGTTGAATCTCCTTAACTTGACAGGGGTGTGCCCGAGCAGCCGCCCTCCACAGCCCTATCCCAACACATACTTATCTTGCATATGAGATCTCTTGATCATGAAGATAGTTCTCACAGGGTGAGGTTCATCCATTACATTTTAAAGTAGGAAGGTACAAATTACATATTCAAATTACATATATGTGCTGGATTCAAATGTTTTCCCCCCTTCCTTTCTCAATTGTGCCCATCAGCAGCTATTCTAATGTTACTGCCAATGGGTGTGACACATTAATTTCTTCTGTGGGGTACACTGGACTCCACAAGGATTCACATTGGGGTGTAGAGTAGGATCTTGATCTGAGGCACCAACAGGCTCAAAGCTTTTGACTGTTCCCAAGATGCTCAGCGCCCCCTCCTCTATAACCTCGCTTCCATGAACAGGGAGCTCAGTTTGTAGTTGGTGCCTTCAGTAACAGGCCACTTAACAGGGGGCTGCCTCAGGCAGCCTATTCTTAGCTATTAATTTTGGCAAGAAAAGAAGAACTTTTTTTATAAGAATCTACAAGGGCTGCAGCAGGCTTGGTCTAATAGACTTCTTTACTGCAGCTCCATCACTCCCAGTGGCGCAGTATACTCCCGTGCCCCGGTTGCTGGGTCACTGCAGCGGAGGCTCCGGTTTCTTCCTAAGGTCAGTCACACACACACCACCCTCCGGGATCACGAGGCCGCTGATGGGGGCGGGCCGTGTGCGCACTGGCGTGGACACTGATTACTGGGCAGCCGCTCCACTAGCCACCAGGGACAGTTAAGGAGCACAGCTCTGGGGGTTTTTCTCCTGTATTAACCCCATTTTGTACTACCCGCAGTGCATTGTGATAGGTAATGGGGCCTGATTCAGGTTGGATCGCAATCCAACTGCAAAAACTGCTAAGAGCATACGCATCCGCCTGCATTTTCTGCGGCACCCCGGTGAATCGGTGAAGGGGGGGGGGTCAACAACACTCCATTTCCAAGTCGGAGATGGAGCGGTGCGGGGGCACGGTTTCAAAATGGGGTCGGCAACGGAGAAACAGGAGGTGTGGTCAGAGCAGCTGCATGACATCACATGGGCCGGACTCTGCCAGTGGAGCCCCAGCGTCATGAGGTAGATTTTGTAGAGGCCGGGGAGGACTTCTGTTCCTGGGAACTAGCTGTGTTGTGCAGCTTTATTCCTCTGCCCCTACCTCTGGCAAGAAAGGACGCACCTCGCACTTTCTTGTTTCTTTGTGACCGAAAGGACTGCATTTGATAATGCGGAGCTTTCTTATGCTGTGAGGGAACATAAGGTAAAAATTTGATTTTCCAACTGTAGCTGTGCGTGTTAATGCTTTGTCCATCCTAGGGGAGGATTTCCATCGTAACCTATCCGTTGATGGAAAAGGATACGCCATAAGAATCCTTTTGGAAATCTGCAGTCTTTTATCTGGAGATTCCCAAGCTTTTTCACATAACTCGTTCAGCTCGTGTGACCCCCTCAAAGGTTACCTCAGGCTTCTTTCCCTTGTACATATGTACCCTCTTGTCAGGGACAGGGGGTTCCTCTGTGATGTGCAAAACATCTTTTCTCTAACGTCCTAAGTGGATGCTGGGGACTCCATCAGGACCATGGGGAATAGCGGCTCCGCAGGAGACAGGGCACAAAAGTAAAAGCTTTAGGATCAGGTGGTGTGCACTGGCTCCTCCCCCTATGACCCTCCTCCAAGCCTCAGTTAAGATTTTGTGCCCGGCCGAGAAGGGTGCAATCTAGATGGCTCTCCTAAAGAGCTGCTTAGAGTAAAAGTTTTGTTAGGTTTTTTATTTTCAGTGAGTCCTGCTGGCAACAGGCTCACTGCTACGAGGGACTTAGGGGAGAGAAGTGAACTCACCTGCGTGCAGGATGGATTGGCTTCTTAGGCTACTGGACACCATTAGCTCCAGAGGGAGTCGGAACACAGGTCTCACCCTGGGGTTCGTCCCGGAGCCGCGCCGCCGACCCCCTTGCAGATGCCGAAAAGTGAAGAGGTCCAGAAACCGGCGGCAGAAGACTCTTCAGTCTTCATAAGGTAGCGCACAGCACTGCAGCTGTGCGCCATTGTTGTCAGCACACTTCATAGCAGCGGTCACTGAGGGTGCAGGGCGCTGGGGGGGGGCGCCCTGGGCAGCAATGATAGTACCTTATTCTGGCTAAAAATACATCACATATAGCCCCTGGGGGCTATATGGATGTATTTAACCCCTGCCAGGTCTCAGAAAAACGGGAGGAGAAGCCCGCCGAAAAGGGGGCGGGGCCTATTCTCCTCAGCACACAGCGCCATTTTCCCTCACAGAACTGCTGGTGGGAAGGCTCCCAGGCTCTCCCCTGCACTGCACTACAGAAACAGGGTTAAAACAGAGAGGGGGGGCACTTATTTGGCGATATGTATATATATATTAAAATGCTATAAGGGAAAAACACTTATATAAAGGTTGTCCCTGTATAATTATAGTGTTTTTGGTGTGTGCTGGCAAACTCTCCCTCTGTCTCCCCAAAGGGCTAGTGGGGTCCTGTCCTCTATCAGAGCATTCCCTGTGTGTGTGCTGTGTGTCGGTACGTGTGTGTCGACATGTATGAGGACGATGTTGGTGAGGAGGCGGAGCAATTGCCTGAAATGGTGATGTCACTCTCTAGGGAGTCGACACCGGAATGGATGGCTTAATTAAGGAATTACGTGATAATGTCAACACGCTGCAAGGTCGGTTGACGACATGAGACGGCCGGCAAACAAATTAGTACCTGTCCAGGCGTCTCAAACACCGTCAGGGGCTGTAAAACGCTCATTTACCTCAGTCGGTCGACACGGACACTGACTCCAGTGTCGACGGTGAAGAAACAAACGTATTTTCCTTTAGGGCCACACGTTACATGTTAAGGGCAATGAAGGAGGCGTTACATATTTCTGATACTACAAGTACCACAAAGAAGGGTATTATGTGGGGTGTGAAAAAACTACCTGTAGTTTTTCCTGAATCAGATAAATTAAATGAAGTGTGTGAATTGGCGGTATACCTTTTCCCGCCAGAAACACCCTTTAGGGTGGATAAGGCGCTCACACGCTTATCAAAACAAGTGGCGGTACCATCTCCAGATAGGGCCGCCCTCAAGGAGCCAGCTGAGAGGCTGGAAAATATCCTAAAAAGGTATATACACACATACTGGTGTTATACTGCGACCAGCGATCGCCTCAACCTGGATGTGCAGCGCTGGGGTGGCTTGGTCGGATTCCCTGACTGAAAATATTGATACCCTTGACAGGGACAGTATTTTATTGACTATAGAGCATATAAAGGATGCATTTCTATATATGCGAGATGCACAGAGGGATATTTGCACTCTGGCATTAAGAGTAAGTGCGATGTCCATATCTGCCAGAAGATGTTTATGGACACGACAGTGGTCAGGTGATGCAGATTCCAAACGGCACATGGAAGTATTGCCGTATAAAGGGGAGGAGTTATTTGGGGTCGGTCCATCGGACCTGGTGGCCACGGCAACAGCTGGAAAATCCACCTTTTTTACCCCAAGTCACATCTCAGCAGAAAAAGACACCGTCTTTTCAGCCTCAGTCCTTTCGTCCCCATAAGGGCAAGCGGGCAAAAGGCCAGTCATATCTGCCCAGGGATAGAGGAAAGGGAAGAAGACTGCA
>NW_026968606.1:0-65000 GCF_028390025.1 Pseudophryne corroboree
CCCTGAATTTTCCAATGCGCAGCTCTTTGCAAAAGAGAGATATTGGCAAGGAAAAGCTGTCTTGTACCTTTGCATTTTTCTCCCAAACGAAGGACACTAGAATTAAAATTTTAAAGCCTCCTGTTAGGCCATCATCTACACGACATAGCCCTGAATTTTCCAATGCGTAGCTCTTTGCAAAAGAGAGATATTGGCAAGGAAAAGCTGTCTTGTACCATTGCATTTTTCTCCCAAACGAAGGACACTATAAAGAAAATTTTAAAGCCTCCTGTTAGGCCATCATCTACACGACATAGCCCTGAATTTTCCAATGCGCAGCTCTTTGCAAGAGAGAGATATTGGCAAGGAAAAGCTGTCTTGTACCATTGCATTTTTCTCCCAAACGAAGGACACTATAAAGAAAATTTTAAAGCCTCCTGTTAGGCCATCATCTACACGACATAGCCCTGAATTTTCCAATGCGTAGCTCTTTGCAAAAGAGAGATATTGGCAAGGAAAAGCTGTCTTGTACCATTGCATTTTTCTCCCAAACGAAGGACACTAGAAAGAAAATTTTAAAGCCTCCTGTTAGGCCATCATCTACACGATATAGCCCTGAATTTTCCAATGCGCAGCTCTTTGCAAAAGAGAGATATTGGCAAGGAAAAGCTGTCTTGTACCTTTGCATTTTTCTCCCAAACGAAGGACACTAGAATTAAAATTTTAAAGCCTCCTGTTAGGCCATCATCTACACGACATAGCCCTGAATTTTCCAATGCGTAGCTCTTTGCAAAAGAGAGATATTGGCAAGGAAAAGCTGTCTTGTACCATTGCATTTTTCTCCCAAACGAAGGACACTAGAAAGAAAATTTTAAAGCCTCCTGTTAGGCCATCATCTACACGACATAGCCCTGAATTTTCCAATGCGCAGCTCTTTGCAAAAGAGAGATATTGGCAAGGAAAAGCTGTCTTGTACCTTTGCATTTTTCTCCCAAACGAAGGTCACTAGAAAGAAAATTTTAAAGCCTCCTGTTAGGCCATCATCTACACGACATAGCCCTGAATTTTCCAATGCGCAGCTCTTTGCAAAAGAGAGATATTGGCAAGGAAAAGCTGTCTTGTACCTTTGCATTTTTCTCCCAAACGAAGGTCACTAGAAAGAAAATTTTAAAGCCTCCTGTTAGGCCATCATCTACACGACATAGCCCTGAATTTTCCAATGCGCAGCTCTTTGCAAAAGAGAGATATTGGCAAGGAAAAGCTGTCTTGTACCTTTGCCTTTTTCTCCCAAACGAAGGACACTAGAAAGAAAATTTTAAAGCCTCCTGTTAGGCCATCATCTACACGACATAGCCCTGAATTTTCCAATGCGCAGCTCTTTGCAAAAGAGAGATATTGGCAAGGAAAAGCTGTCTTGTACCATTGCATTTTTCTCCCAAACGAAGGACACTAGAAAGAAAATTTTAAAGCCTCCTGTTAGGCCATCATCTACACGATATAGCCCTGAATTTTCCAATGCGCAGCTCTTTGCAAAAGAGAGATATTGGCAAGGAAACCAAACGAAGGACACTAGAATTAAAATTTTAAAGCCTCCTGTTAGGCCATCATCTACACGACATAGCCCTGAATTTTCCAATGCGTAGCTCTTTGCAAAAGAGAGATATTGGCAAGGAAAAGCTGTCTTGTACCATTGCATTTTTCTCCCAAACGAAGGACACTAGAAAGAAAATTTTAAAGCCTCCTGTTAGGCCATCATCTACACGACATAGCCCTGAATTTTCCAATGCGCAGCTCTTTGCAAAAGAGAGATATTGGCAAGGAAAATCTGTCTTGTACCTTTGCATTTTTCTCCCAAACGAAGGTCACTAGAAAGAAAATTTTAAAGCCTCCTGTTAGGCCATCATCTACACGACATAGCCCTGAATTTTCCAATGCGCAGCTCTTTGCAAAAGAGAGATATTGGCAAGGAAAAGCTGTCTTGTACCTTTGCATTTTTCTCCCAAACGAAGGTCACTAGAAAGAAAATTTTAAAGCCTCCTGTTAGGCCATCATCTACACGACATAGCCCTGAATTTTCCAATGCGTAGCTCTTTGCAAAAGAGAGATATTGGCAAGGAAAAGCTGTCTTGTACCATTGCATTTTTCTCCCAAACGAAGGACACTAGAAAGAAAATTTTAAAGCCTCCTGTTAGGCCATCATCTACACGATATAGCCCTGAATTTTCCAATGCGCAGCTCTTTGCAAAAGAGAGATATTGGCAAGGAAAAGCTGTCTTGTACCTTTGCATTTTTCTCCCAAACGAAGGACACTAGAATTAAAATTTTAAAGCCTCCTGTTAGGCCATCATCTACACGACATAGCCCTGAATTTTCCAATGCGTAGCTCTTTGCAAAAGAGAGATATTGGCAAGGAAAAGCTGTCTTGTACCATTGCATTTTTCTCCCAAACGAAGGACACTATAAAGAAAATTTTAAAGCCTCCTGTTAGGCCATCATCTACACGACATAGCCCTGAATTTTCCAATGCGCAGCTCTTTGCAAGAGAGAGATATTGGCAAGGAAAAGCTGTCTTGTACCATTGCATTTTTCTCCCAAACGAAGGACACTATAAAGAAAATTTTAAAGCCTCCTGTTAGGCCATCATCTACACGACATAGCCCTGAATTTTCCAATGCGTAGCTCTTTGCAAAAGAGAGATATTGGCAAGGAAAAGCTGTCTTGTACCATTGCATTTTTCTCCCAAACGAAGGACACTAGAAAGAAAATTTTAAAGCCTCCTGTTAGGCCATCATCTACACGATATAGCCCTGAATTTTCCAATGCGCAGCTCTTTGCAAAAGAGAGATATTGGCAAGGAAAAGCTGTCTTGTACCTTTGCATTTTTCTCCCAAACGAAGGACACTAGAATTAAAATTTTAAAGCCTCCTGTTAGGCCATCATCTACACGACATAGCCCTGAATTTTCCAATGCGTAGCTCTTTGCAAAAGAGAGATATTGGCAAGGAAAAGCTGTCTTGTACCATTGCATTTTTCTCCCAAACGAAGGACACTAGAAAGAAAATTTTAAAGCCTCCTGTTAGGCCATCATCTACACGACATAGCCCTGAATTTTCCAATGCGCAGCTCTTTGCAAAAGAGAGATATTGGCAAGGAAAAGCTGTCTTGTACCTTTGCATTTTTCTCCCAAACGAAGGTCACTAGAAAGAAAATTTTAAAGCCTCCTGTTAGGCCATCATCTACACGACATAGCCCTGAATTTTCCAATGCGCAGCTCTTTGCAAAAGAGAGATATTGGCAAGGAAAAGCTGTCTTGTACCTTTGCATTTTTCTCCCAAACGAAGGTCACTAGAAAGAAAATTTTAAAGCCTCCTGTTAGGCCATCATCTACACGACATAGCCCTGAATTTTCCAATGCGCAGCTCTTTGCAAAAGAGAGATATTGGCAAGGAAAAGCTGTCTTGTACCTTTGCCTTTTTCTCCCAAACGAAGGACACTAGAAAGAAAATTTTAAAGCCTCCTGTTAGGCCATCATCTACACGACATAGCCCTGAATTTTCCAATGCGCAGCTCTTTGCAAAAGAGAGATATTGGCAAGGAAAAGCTGTCTTGTACCATTGCATTTTTCTCCCAAACGAAGGACACTAGAAAGAAAATTTTAAAGCCTCCTGTTAGGCCATCATCTACACGATATAGCCCTGAATTTTCCAATGCGCAGCTCTTTGCAAAAGAGAGATATTGGCAAGGAAACCAAACGAAGGACACTAGAATTAAAATTTTAAAGCCTCCTGTTAGGCCATCATCTACACGACATAGCCCTGAATTTTCCAATGCGTAGCTCTTTGCAAAAGAGAGATATTGGCAAGGAAAAGCTGTCTTGTACCATTGCATTTTTCTCCCAAACGAAGGACACTAGAAAGAAAATTTTAAAGCCTCCTGTTAGGCCATCATCTACACGACATAGCCCTGAATTTTCCAATGCGCAGCTCTTTGCAAAAGAGAGATATTGGCAAGGAAAATCTGTCTTGTACCTTTGCATTTTTCTCCCAAACGAAGGTCACTAGAAAGAAAATTTTAAAGCCTCCTGTTAGGCCATCATCTACACGACATAGCCCTGAATTTTCCAATGCGCAGCTCTTTGCAAAAGAGAGATATTGGCAAGGAAAAGCTGTCTTGTACCTTTGCATTTTTCTCCCAAACGAAGGTCACTAGAAAGAAAATTTTAAAGCCTCCTGTTAGGCCATCATCTACACGACATAGCCCTGAATTTTCCAATGCGTAGCTCTTTGCAAAAGAGAAATATTGGCAAGGAAAAGCTGTCTTGTACCTTTGCATTTTTCTCCCAAACGAAGGACACTAGAAAGAAAATTTTAAAGCCTCCTGTTAGGCCATCATCTACACGAAATAGCCCTGAATTTTCCAATGCGCAGCTCTTTGCAAAAGAGAGATATTGGCAAGGAAAAGCTGTCTTGTACCATTGCATTTTTCTCCCAAACGAAGGACACTAGAAAGAAAATTTTAAAGCCTCCTGTTAGGCCATCATCTACACGACATAGCCCTGCATTTTCCAATGCGCAGCTCTTTGCAAAAGAGAGATATTGGCAAGGAAAAGCTGTCTTGTACCTTTGCATTTTTCTCCCAAACGAAGGTCACTAGAAAGAAAATTTTAAAGCCTCCTGTTAGGCCATCATCTACACGACATAGCCCTGAATTTTCCAATGCGTAGCTCTGTGCAAAAGAGAGATATTGGCAAGGAAAAGCTGTCTTGTATCATTGCATTTTTCTCCCAAACGAAGGACACTAGAAAGAAAATTTTAAAGCCTCCTGTTAGGCCATCATCTACACGACATAGCCCTGAATTTTCCAATGCGCAGCTCTTTGCAAAAGAGAGATATTGGCAAGGAAAAGCTGTCTTGTACCATTGCATTTTTCTCCCAAACGAAGGACACTAGAAAGAAAATTTTAAAGCCTCCTGTTAGGCCATCATCTACACGACATAGCCCTGAATTTTCCAATGCGTAGCTCTTTGCAAAAGAGAGATATTGGCAAGGAAAAGCTGTCTTGTACCATTGCATTTTTCTCCCAAACGAAGGACACTAGAAAGAAAATTTTAAAGCCTCCTGTTAGGCCATCATCTACACGATATAGCCCTGAATTTTCCAATGCGCAGCTCTTTGCAAAAGAGAGATATTGGCAAGGAAAAGCTGTCTTGTACCTTTGCATTTTTCTCCCAAACGAAGGACACTAGAATTAAAATTTTAAAGCCTCCTGTTAGGCCATCATCTACACGACATAGCCCTGAATTTTCCAATGCGTAGCTCTTTGCAAAAGAGAGATATTGGCAAGGAAAAGCTGTCTTGTACCATTGCATTTTTCTCCCAAACGAAGGACACTAGAAAGAAAATTTTAAAGCCTCCTGTTAGGCCATCATCTACACGACATAGCCCTGAATTTTCCAATGCGCAGCTCTTTGCAAAAGAGAGATATTGGCAAGGAAAAGCTTTCTTGTACCTTTGCATTTTTCTCCCAAACGAAGGTCACTAGAAAGAAAATTTTAAAGCCTCCTGTTAGGCCATCATCTACACGACATAGCCCTGAATTTTCCAATGCGTAGCTCTTTGCAAAAGAGAAATATTGGCAAGGAAAAGCTGTCTTGTACCTTTGCATTTTTCTCCCAAACGAAGGACACTAGAAAGAAAATTTTAAAGCCTCCTGTTAGGCCATCATCTACACGAAATAGCCCTGAATTTTCCAATGCGCAGCTCTTTGCAAAAGAGAGATATTGGCAAGGAAAAGCTGTCTTGTACCATTGCATTTTTCTCCCAAACGAAGGACACTAGAAAGAAAATTTTAAAGCCTCCTGTTAGGCCATCATCTACACGACATAGCCCTGCATTTACCAATGCGCAACTCTTTGCAAAAGAGAGATATTGGCAAGGAAAAGCTGTCTTGTACCTTTGCATTTTTCTCCCAAACGAAGGTCACTAGAAAGAAAATTTTAAAGCCTCCTGTTAGGCCATCATCTACACGACATAGCCCTGAATTTTCCAATGCGCAGCTCTTTGCAAAAGAGAGATATTGGCAAGGAAAAGCTGTCTTGTACCTTTGCATTTTTCTCCCAAACGAAGGACACTAGAAAGAAAATTTTAAAGCCTCCTGTTAGGCCATCATCTACACGACATAGCCCTGAATTTTCCAATGCGCAGCTCTTTGCAAAAGAGAGATATTGGCAAGGAAAAGCTGTCTTGTACCTTTGCATTTTTCTCCCAAACGAAGGACACTAGAATTAAAATTTTAAAGCCTCCTGTTAGGCCATCATCTACACGACATAGCCCTGAATTTTCCAATGCGTAGCTCTTTGCAAAAGAGAGATATTGGCAAGGAAAAGCTGTCTTGTACCTTTGCATTTTTCTCCCAAACGAAGGACACTAGAAAGAAAATTGTAAAGCCTCCTGTTAGGCCATCATCTACACGACATAGCCCTGAATTTTCCAATGCGCAGCTCTTTGCAAAAGAGAGATATTGGCAGGGAAAAGCTGTCTTGTACCATTGCATTTTTCTCCCAAACGAAGGTCACTAGAAAGAAAATTTTAAAGCCTCCTGTTAGGCCATCATCTACACGACATAGCCCTGAATTTTCCAGTGCGCAGCTCTTTGCAAAAGAGAGATATTGGCAAGGAAAAGCTGTCTTGTACCTTTGCATTTTTCTCCCAAACGAAGGTCACTAGAAAGAAAATTTTAAAGCCTCCTGTTAGGCCATCATCTACACGACATAGCCCTGAATTTTCCAATGCGTAGCTCTTTGCAAAAGAGAGATATTGGCAAGGAAAAGATGTCTTGTACCTTTGCATTTTTCTCCCAAACGAAGGACACTAGAAAGAAAATTTTAAAGCCTCCTGTTAGGCCATCGTCTACACGACATAGCCCTGAATTTTCCAATGCGCAGCTCTTTGCAAAAGAGAGATATTGGCAAGGAAAAGCTGTCTTGTACCTTTGCATTTTTCTCCCAAACGAAGGACACTAGAAAGAAAATTTTAAAGCCTCCTGTTAGGCCATCATCTACACGAAATAGCCCTGAATTTTCCAATGCGCAGCTCTTTGCAAAAGAGAGATATTGGCAAGGAAAAGCTGTCTTGTAACATTGCATTTTTCTCCCAAACGAAGGACACTAGAAAGAAAATTTTAAAGCCTCCTGTTAGGCCATCATCTACACGACATAGCCCTGAATTTTCC
This sequence comes from Pseudophryne corroboree, assembly GCF_028390025.1. Taxonomy (NCBI): domain Eukaryota; kingdom Metazoa; phylum Chordata; class Amphibia; order Anura; family Myobatrachidae; genus Pseudophryne; species Pseudophryne corroboree. Next base: position 7,210 of record NW_026968606.1, read on the forward strand.
AATGCGCAGCTCTTTGCAAAAGAGAGATATTGGCAAGGAAAAGCTGTCTTGTAACATTGCATTTTTCTCCCAAACGAAGGACACTAGAATTAAAATTTTAAAGCCTCCTGTTAGGCCATCATCTACACGACATAGCCCTTAATTTTCCAATGCGTAGCTCTTTGCAAAAGAGAGATATTGGCAAGGAAAAGCTGTCTTGTACCATTGCATTTTTCTCCCAAACGAAGGACACTAGAAAGAAAATTTTAAAGCCTCCTGTTAGGCCATCATCTACACGACATAGCCCTGAATTTTCCAATGCGCAGCTCTTTGCAAGAGAGAGATATTGGCAAGGAAAAGCTGTCTTGTACCATTGCATTTTTCTCCCAAACGAAGGACACTAGAAAGAAAATTTTAAAGCCTCCTGTTAGGCCATCATCTACACGACATAGCCCTGAATTTTCCAATGCGTAGCTCTTTGCAAAAGAGAGATATTGGCAAGGAAAAGCTGTCTTGTACCATTGCATTTTTCTCCCAAACGAAGGACACTAGAATTAAAATTTTAAAGCCTCCTGTTAGGCCATCATCTACACGATATAGCCCTGAATTTTCCAATGCGCAGCTCTTTGCAAAAGAGAGATATTGGCAAGGAAAAGCTGTCTTGTACCTTTGCATTTTTCTCCCAAACGAAGGACACTAGAATTAAAATTTTAAAGCCTCCTGTTAGGCCATCATCTACACGACATAGCCCTGAATTTTCCAATGCGCAGCTCTTTGCAAGAGAGAGATATTGGCAAGGAAAAGCTGTCTTGTACCATTGCATTTTTCTCCCAAACGAAGGTCACTAGAAAGAAAATTTTAAAGCCTCCTGTTAGGCCATCATCTACACGACATAGCCCTGAATTTTCCAATGCGTAGCTCTTTGCAAAAGAGAGATATTAGCAAGGAAAAGCTGTCTTGTACCATTGCATTTTTCTCCCAAACGAAGGACACTAGAAAGAAAATTTTAAAGCCTCCTGTTAGGCCATCATCTACACGATATAGCCCTGAATTTTCCAATGCGCAGCTCTTTGCAAAAGAGAAATATTGGCAAGGAAAAGCTGTCTTGTACCATTGCATTTTTCTCCCAAACGAAGGTCACTAGAAAGAAAATTTTAAAGCCTCCTGTTAAGGCCATCATCTACACGAAATAGCCCTGAATTTTCCAATGCGCAGCTCTTTGCAAAAGAGAGATATTGGCAAGGAAAAGCTGTCTTGTACCATTGCATTTTTCTCCCAAACGAAGGACACTAGAAAGAAAATTTTAAAGCCTCCTGTTAGGCCATCATCTACACGACATAGCCCTGAATTTTCCAATGCGCAGCTCTTTGCAAAAGAGAGATATTGGCAAGGAAAAGCTGTCTTGTACCTTTGCATTTTTCTCCCAAACGAAGGTCACTAGAAAGAAAATTTTAAAGCCTCCTGTTAGGCCATCATCTACACGACATAGCCCTGAATTTTCCAATGCGCAGCTCTTTGCAAAAGAGAGATATTGGCAAGGAAAAGCTGTCTTGTACCTTTGCATTTTTCTCCCAAACGAAGGTCACTAGAAAGAAAATTTTAAAGCCTCCTGTTAGGCCATCATCTACACGACATAGCCCTGAATTTTCCAATGCGTAGCTCTTTGCAAAAGAGAAATATTGGCAAGGAAAAGCTGTCTTGTACCTTTGCATTTTTCTCCCAAACGAAGGACACTAGAAAGAAAATTTTAAAGCCTCCTTGTTAGGCCATCATCTACACGACATAGCCCTGAATTTTCCAATGCGTAGCTCTTTGCAAAAGAGAGATATTGGCAAGGAAAAGCTGTCTTGTACCATTGCATTTTTCTCCCAAACGAAGGACACTAGAAAGAAAATTTTAAAGCCTCCTGTTAGGCCATCATCTACACGACATAGCCCTGAATTTTCCAATGCGCAGCTCTTTGCAAGAGAGAGATATTGGCAAGGAAAAGCTGTCTTGTACCATTGCATTTTTCTCCCAAACGAAGGACACTAGAAAGAAAATTTTAAAGCCTCCTGTTAGGCCATCATCTACACGACATAGCCCTGAATTTTCCAATGCGTAGCTCTTTGCAAAAGAGAGATATTGGCAAGGAAAAGCTGTCTTGTACCATTGCATTTTTCTCCCAAACGAAGGACACTAGAAAGAAAATTTTAAAGCCTCCTGTTAGGCCATCATCTACACGATATAGCCCTGAATTTTCCAATGCGCAGCTCTTTGCAAAAGAGAGATATTGGCAAGGAAAAGCTGTCTTGTTCCTTTGCATTTTTCTCCCAAACGAAGGACACTAGAATTAAAATTTTAAAGCCTCCTGTTAGGCCATCATCTACACGACATAGCCCTGAATTTTCCAATGCGTAGCTCTTTGCAAAAGAGAGATATTGGCAAGGAAAAGCTGTCTTGTACCTTTGCATTTTTCTCCCAAACGAAGGTCACTAGAAAGAAAATTTTAAAGCCTCCTGTTAGGCCATCATCTACACGACATAGCCCTGAATTTTCCAATGCGTAGCTCTTTGCAAAAGAGAAATATTGGCAAGGAAAAGCTGTCTTGTACCTTTGCATTTTTCTCCCAAACGAAGGACACTAGAAAGAAAATTTTAAAGCCTCCTTGTTAGGCCATCATCTACACGACATAGCCCTGAATTTTCCAATGCGTAGCTCTTTGCAAAAGAGAGATATTGGCAAGGAAAAGCTGTCTTGTACCATTGCATTTTTCTCCCAAACGAAGGACACTAGAAAGAAAATTTTAAAGCCTCCTGTTAGGCCATCATCTACACGACATAGCCCTGAATTTTCCAATGCGCAGCTCTTTGCAAGAGAGAGATATTGGCAAGGAAAAGCTGTCTTGTACCATTGCATTTTTCTCCCAAACGAAGGACACTAGAAAGAAAATTTTAAAGCCTCCTGTTAGGCCATCATCTACACGACATAGCCCTGAATTTTCCAATGCGTAGCTCTTTGCAAAAGAGAGATATTGGCAAGGAAAAGCTGTCTTGTACCATTGCATTTTTCTCCCAAACGAAGGACACTAGAAAGAAAATTTTAAAGCCTCCTGTTAGGCCATCATCTACACGATATAGCCCTGAATTTTCCAATGCGCAGCTCTTTGCAAAAGAGAGATATTGGCAAGGAAAAGCTGTCTTGTTCCTTTGCATTTTTCTCCCAAACGAAGGACACTAGAATTAAAATTTTAAAGCCTCCTGTTAGGCCATCATCTACACGACATAGCCCTGAATTTTCCAATGCGTAGCTCTTTGCAAAAGAGAGATATTGGCAAGGAAAAGCTGTCTTGTACCTTTGCATTTTTCTCCCAAACGAAGGTCACTAGAAAGAAAATTTTAAAGCCTCCTGTTAGGCCATCATCTACACGACATAGCCCTGAATTTTCCAATGCGCAGCTCTTTGCAAAAGAGAGATATTGGCAAGGAAAAGCTGTCTTGTACCTTTGCCTTTTTCTCCCAAACGAAGGACACTAGAAAGAAAATTTTAAAGCCTCCTGTTAGGCCATCATCTACACGACATAGCCCTGAATTTTCCAATGCGCAGCTCTTTGCAAAAGAGAGATATTGGCAAGGAAAAGCTGTCTTGTACCATTGCATTTTTCTCCCAAACGAAGGACACTAGAAAGAAAATTTTAAAGCCTCCTGTTAGGCCATCATCTACACGATATAGCCCTGAATTTTCCAATGCGCAGCTCTTTGCAAAAGAGAGATATTGGCAAGGAAAAGCTGTCTTGTTCCTTTGCATTTTTCTCCCAAACGAAGGACACTAGAATTAAAATTTTAAAGCCTCCTGTTAGGCCATCATCTACACGACATAGCCCTGAATTTTCCAATGCGTAGCTCTTTGCAAAAGAGAGATATTGGCAAGGAAAAGCTGTCTTGTACCTTTGCATTTTTCTCCCAAACGAAGGTCACTAGAAAGAAAATTTTAAAGCCTCCTGTTAGGCCATCATCTACACGACATAGCCCTGAATTTTCCAATGCGCAGCTCTTTGCAAAAGAGAGATATTGGCAAGGAAAAGCTGTCTTGTACCTTTGCCTTTTTCTCCCAAACGAAGGACACTAGAAAGAAAATTTTAAAGCCTCCTGTTAGGCCATCATCTACACGACATAGCCCTGAATTTTCCAATGCGCAGCTCTTTGCAAAAGAGAGATATTGGCAAGGAAAAGCTGTCTTGTACCATTGCATTTTTCTCCCAAACGAAGGACACTAGAAAGAAAATTTTAAAGCCTCCTGTTAGGCCATCATCTACACGATATAGCCCTGAATTTTCCAATGCGCAGCTCTTTGCAAAAGAGAGATATTGGCAAGGAAAAGCTGTCTTGTACCTTTGCATTTTTCTCCCAAACGAAGGACACTAGAATTAAAATTTTAAAGCCTCCTGTTAGGTAGGCCATCATCTACACGACATAGCCCTGAATTTTCCAATGCGTAGCTCTTTGCAAAAGAGAGATATTGGCAAGGAAAAGCTGTCTTGTACCATTGCATTTTTCTCCCAAACGAAGGACACTAGAAAGAAAATTTTAAAGCCTCCTGTTAGGCCATCATCTACACGACATAGCCCTGAATTTTCCAATGCGCAGCTCTTTGCAAAAGAGAGATATTGGCAAGGAAAAGCTGTCTTGTACCTTTGCATTTTTCTCCCAAACGAAGGACACTAGAAAGAAAATTTTAAAGCCTCCTGTTAGGCCATCATCTACACGAAATTGCCCTGAATTCTCCAAAGCGCAGCTCTTTGCAAAAGAGAGATATTGGCAAGGAAAAGCTGTCTTGTACCATTGCATTTTTCTCCCAAACGAAGGAAACTAGAAAGAAAATTTTAAAGCCTCCTGTTAGGCCATCATCTACACGACATAGCCCTGAATTTTCCAATGCGCAGCTCTTTGCAAAAGAGAGATATTGGCAAGGAAAAGCTGTCTTGTACCTTTGCATTTTTCTCCCAAACGAAGGTCACTAGAAAGAAAATTTTAAAGCCTCCTGTTAGGCCATCATCTACACGACATAGCCCTGAATTTTCCAATGCGTAGCTCTTTGCAAAAGAGAGATATTGGCAAGGAAAAGCTGTCTTGTACCATTGCATTTTTCTCCCAAACGAAGGACACTAGAAAGAAAATTTTAAAGCCTCCTGTTAGGCCATCATCTACACGAAATTGCCCTGAATTTTCCAATGCGCAGCTCTTTGCAAAAGAGAGATATTGGCAAGGAAAAGCTGTCTTGTACCATTGCATTTTTCTCCCAAACGAAGGACACTAGAAAGAAAATTTTAAAGCCTCCTGTTAGGCCATCATCTACACGACATAGCCCTGAATTTTCCAATGCGCAGCTCTTTGCAAAAGAGAGATATTGGCAAGGAAAAGCTGTCTTGTACCTTTGCATTTTTCTCCCAAACGAAGGTCACTAGAAAGAAAATTTTAAAGCCTCCTGTTAGGCCATCATCTACACGACATAGCCCTGAATTTTCCAATGCGTAGCTCTTTGCAAAAGAGAGATATTGGCAAGGAAAAGCTGTCTTGTACCATTGCATTTTTCTCCCAAACGAAGGACACTAGAAAGAAAATTTTAAAGCCTCCTGTTAGGCCATCATCTACACGACATAGCCCTGAATTTTCCAATGCGCAGCTCTTTGCAAAAGAGAGATATTGGCAAGGAAAAGCTGTCTTGTACCTTTGCATTTTTCTCCCAAACGAAGGACACTAGAATTAAAATTTTAAAGCCTCCTGTTAGGCCATCATCTACACGACATAGCCCTGAATTTTCCAATGCGTAGCTCTTTGCAAAAGAGAGATATTGGCAAGGAAAAGCTGTCTTGTACCTTTGCATTTTTCTCCCAAACGAAGGACACTAGAATTAAAATTTTAAAGCCTCCTGTTAGGCCATCATCTACACGACATAGCCCTGAATTTTCCAATGCGCAGCTCTTTGCAAAAGAGAGATATTGGCAAGGAAAAGCTGTCTTGTACCATTGCATTTTTCTCCCAAACGAAGGTCACTAGAAAGAAAATTTTAAAGCCTCCTGTTAGGCCATCATCTACACGACATAGCCCTGAATTTTCCAATGCGCAGCTCTTTGCAAAAGAGAGATATTGGCAAGGAAAAGCTGTCTTGTACCTTTGCATTTTTCTCCCAAACGAAAGTCACTAGAAAGAAAATTTTAAAGCCTCCTGTTAGGCCATCATCTACACGACATAGCCCTGAATTTTCCAATGCGCAGCTCTTTGCAAAAGAGAGATATTGGCAAGGAAAAGCTGTCTTGTACCTTTGCATTTTTCTCCCAAACGAAGGTCACTAGAAAGAAAATTTTAAAGCCTCCTTTTAGGCCATCATCTACACGACATAGCCCTAAATTTTCCAATGCGCAGCTCTTTGCAAAAGAGAGATATTGGCAAGGAAAAGCTGTCTTGTACCTTTGCATTTTTCTCCCAAACGAAGGTCACTAGAAAGAAAATTTTAAAGCCTCCTGTTAGGCCATCATCTACACGACATAGCCCTGAATTTTCCAATGCGTAGCTCTTTGCAAAAGAGAAATATTGGCAAGGAAAAGCTGTCTTGTACCTTTGCATTTTTCTCCCAAACGAAGGACACTAGAAAGAAAATTTTAAAGCCTCCTGTTAGGCCATCATCTACACGAAATAGCCCTGAATTTTCCAATGCGCAGCTCTTTGCAAAAGAGAGATATTGGCAAGGAAAAGCTGTCTTGTACCATTGCATTTTTCTCCCAAACGAAGGACACTAGAAAGAAAATTTTAAAGCCTCCTGTTAGGCCATCATCTACACGACATAGCCCTGAATTTTCCAATGCGCAGCTCTTTGCAAAAGAGAGATATTGGCAAGGAAAAGCTGTCTTGTACCTTTGCATTTTTCTCCCAAACGAAGGTCACTAGAAAGAAAATTTTAAAGCCTCCTGTTAGGCCATCATCTACACGACATAGCCCTGAATTTTCCAATGCGTAGCTCTTTGCAAAAGAGAGATATTGGCAAGGAAAAGCTGTCTTGTACCATTGCATTTTTCTCCCAAACGAAGGACACTAGAAAGAAAATAGACCCCTGGGTTTTAAGGATAACCATGGTTGAGTCCAATGGTTAATTCACATTGACCGAAGTTCTAATTAAGTCACCTGTGCTCAAGCATGATATCCTTAAAATCTGGATTGCAATGACAGCATTTTGGAACTATGCCTAAGGGTTTAATTTTTACATTTATCCACTGACAATAAATCTACCTACAATATCCCTGTAACTGTTATGATTACAGTATTTCACTAAATAATTTAATTTGCTGAACCTTCTGTAAAAAGAAATATTAAGCTGCTGTAATTCCCAGATGCAGCAAATTTGTTAGCTAGTGGGCAAAACCATGTGCACTGCAGGGATGGGGGGGGCAGATATAACATTTGCAGAGAGATTTAGGTGGGTTATATTGTTTGTGTGCAGGGTAAATACTGGCTGTTTTGTTTTTACACTGCAATTTAGATTTCAGTTTGAACACACCGCACCAAAATCTAACTCTCTCTGCACATATTATACACCCCCCCCCTGCAGTGTACATGGTTTTAGCTAATAAATTTGCTGCTGTGATCAGATCTGAGTTAAGCCCTATGTATTTGGCACTGGCAAAGGGTTAGAGGCCTTGCTGTAGAGCTCACACCTTTCTTATCATGCATTGTAATATTTCCTATGTCCTGATGTTGTGCTCTCTGCTCCATCCAAGTAAACAGCAATGTAGCATGGCTATCAAAGAGCGTGAAGATTGCAGATTTCCTGGGATTAATGCTAAGGAATGCTATTCCAGAGGCTGCTGCTTTAATTCAAGTGTCACTGGGGTTAAATTGTGTTTTTACCTTAAAAACACAGGTAGAGTATATAGTACAGTGGTAAAGTGGGAGCATGTAGTGCTATTGATTACAGATTTGATGGAGCTTAAACATGGATAAGGTCCATGGCTCTAAGAGTTTATCTTGTGTATCCTTTATTCTTAGTCATGGTCAGATAAGATTAGAAAATACCATTTAAGTGGAAATTTCCTGTTAGCTGTTTTTCAGTTTGCTCAACTGTCTGATTAACTGGTCCTAAAAAAGGATCAAAGGAGCTAAATTGCCCTGTGATCTAGCTAAATTGCCCCAGTTAAAAAAAAAAAAAAAACTAAGCTGCTGTAATTCCTGGATGTTTCCTTACTGCATCAACAGGAAGTGACAAGAAACAATGTAATGTGGAACCGTACAGCAGAAGGGATTGCGGCTACCCCACAATAAGTGCAGCGGAATGTAAGAAGAGGCATATACAGTGTGGTGTGGCTGTAGATGAGCTTAGTGGTTTCTGTTAGAGTTCTTCTACTTCTAACTACTCGTACATAAATGAGTAAGCCGCCGATTTATTAAACCTGGTGAAATGATAATTTGCATGGTGATAAAGTACCAGCCAATCAGCTCCTAATTGCCATGTCACAGGCTGGGTTTGAAAAATGACAGTTAGGAGCTGACTGGCTGGTACTTTATCACCTTGCACTTTATCAGTTCACCAGGCTTAATAGATCTGCCCCAATGTTTCAAAATGGAATGCATCAAGAGAACGGTGTTGGTAGTATAAAACTACCTACAGCACCTGGTATTCCCAGGTGGTCTCACATCCAAGAACAAACCAGGCCTAAAATCAGGTGATATTGGGCATATACAGTGTGGTGTGGCTGTAGATGAGCTTAGTGGTTTCTGTTAGAGTTCTTCTACTTCTAACTACTCGTACATAAATGAGTAAGCAGCCGATTTATTAAACCTGGTGAAATGATAATTTGCATGGTGATAAAGTACCAGCCAATCAGCTCCTAATTGCCATGTCACAGGCTGGGTTTGAAAAATGACAGTTAGGAGCTGACTGGCTGGTACTTTATCACCTTGCACTTTATCAGTTCACCAGGCTTAATAGATCTGCCCCAATGTTTCAAAATGTAATGCATCAAGAGAACGGTGTTAGTATTGTAAAAATACACACAGCTCCTGGTATTTCCTTGTGGTCTCCCATCCAAGTACTAAAACCAGGACCAACACTGCTCAGCTTCCATGATCAGGAGAGATTGGGCAAATCCAGTGTGCTGTGGCTGTAGATGAGCTGGTGGTTTCTGTTACAGCTCTTCTACTTCTAACTTCTGGTACATAAAAGAATACATGTAAAAATTAAATGTACCAAGAAAATGGTGTTGGTAGTTTAAAAACACCTAAAGAATCTGATACTACCAAGCAGTCTCCCATCCATGTATTAACAAAGTCCAATACTGCTTTGCTTCAAAAATCAAATGAGATTGGGCATATCCAGTGTGGTGTGGCTTTAGATAAGCTTTGTGGTTTCTGTTAGAGCTCTTCTACTTCTAACTACTGGTACATTAATGAATATGTATAAGGTTGTAGTTTATCCAATATGCCTTTACTACCTTACCTTTCAACCCCCCCTCCCTCCCCTCTTCTCCTTATAGCTTCCTTAGTTCTCTCCTCCTCGTGTGTGCGTTATTTGTTTTCTCATACGTCCTAGAGGATGCTGGGGTCACATTAAGAACCATGGGGTATAGACGGGATCCGCAGGAGACATGGGCACTTTAAGACTTTCAAAGGGTGTGAACTGTCTCCTCCCTCTATGCCCCTCCTCAAGACTCCAGTTTTAGTATTGTGCGCAGTGATACTGGATGCACTACAGGGGAGCTCTACTGAGTTTCTCTGAAAAGACTTGTTAGTTTTTTTTATTTTCAGGGAGGCTGCTGGCAACAGTCTCCCTGCTTCGTGGGACTTAGGGGAGAGAAGTATGACCAACTTCTAGTGAGTTCAATGGCTCTGCTTCAGGCTGACAGGACACCATTAGCTCCTGAGGGTGCTGATCGCTGGGTACGCCTAGATGCACACTCCCGCAGCCTGCCGTCACCCCCTTACAGAGCCAGAAGACAGGTGAGTAGCAGAAGAACAGAAGACTTCTTCTTCAGTGACGGCATTCTGAGGTACCGAGCAGCGAGCGGAACGCTGCGCGCCATGCTCCCACACAAACACAGGCACTGCAGGGTGCAGGGCACGGGGGTGGGGCACCCTGGGCAGCATAAATTCCTCACAAAAGGCTGGAAAAAGTGGACATTAGTGCCTGGGCACTGTCCTTACCCCGCTAGCGTAATTAATTATTTCTGAGCGAGACAGATACGCGCCATTACAGCGGCGGGGCTTCTTCCTCACCTCACCAGAACATCTTTAGAGCATTACAAGTCTATCACTATAGAGTTTATTATTTCCCAGACTGTGTACTTTTGGCGCTGGATTGTGAGCTGAAAAATCCTCTGTGTCCCTCTGACAGATTTACTGACGGTCTGTCCCCCATAAGCCGGTGTGTCTGTGGGTACTTGGTATATGTGTGTCAACATGTCGGTGGCTGAATGTTTTTCCCAAGAGGAAACTATATTAGGAATGCAGACATATGATGGTGGCCCTGTTGGCACCACCAATAACTGACTGGGTAAATGTTTCAGTAATATCAGAGTAAGGTTGGATAAATCTGTGTCCCAGACACAGACGTAGAGAATAGATGTGATATTCATGGCTATGTTTCTTTTCCCTCAGGCCCCGCTGGGTCGCAAAAATGTTATTTTGCCCAGTTACTACACACTGATACTGACACGGATACTGATACTTATGTCGACCATAATGTTTCCTGATTAGATCCAATATTGGCAAGGAGCATTCAGTACATGATTTTGGATATTAAGGACATATTAAAATCACTGAAGACCCTGCTGTTCCTGACAAAGGGGTCTATATGTATGTATATATAGATATATAATGAAAGCTGATGTAACGTTCCTCCATCTCTGTTTGAGAAAGTCTGGGCCAGCTCGACAAGATGGTTTCAAATCCCCAAAAGGATTCTGGTTGTTTATTCATTTCCCGCCGCGGACAGAATAAAGTGGGAGTCACCCCCTGTTCTGCACGGGGCCCTGTCACAAATCCAGCGGATCGTATGCAGGAAGCTACATTATTTCTAGTTATGTAACCACGGGTACATTACTTAGACCTGCCATTACATGTGCATGGGTGAGTAGTAGTATTCAAGAATTGGTCGAATACCTTGTCATCCGATATAGATACCCTGGAGAGATGGGATACTCCTTACGTTGTATCATATCAAGGACACTGCAGCATACTTACGTGAGACTGCAAGGGATATAGGACTCTTGAGTTCACGGGCCAATTTCATGGCAGTGTCGGATAGGAGGGCATTGTGGATTCACCAAGAGAATGCTGATGCTGACTCCAAGAAGAAAGGGAGTCTCTTCCCTATGAAGGTGAAGCCTTGTTTGGTGACTGCCTAGTTAATTTGATCTCGGCAGCTCCCGCAGGTAAGTCAACCTTCTTGCCCTATGTTCCCTCCCAACGGATGAAGACGCATCATTATCTGATGCAGTCATTTCGGCCCAATAGATATGCAAGAAGTTAAGATTCCCCTTTCTTTGCAGGTAGAGGAAGGAGAAGAGAGAAGAGGTCTGCATCCTCTTCAAGATCGCAGGAGCAGAGATCATCCTCTGCTTCTGCCAAATCCACTGCATGACGCTGGGGCTCTCTTGCAGGAGCCCGCACCAGTGGGGGCACGTCTAAAACTCTTCAGTCAGTTCTGGATTCATTCGGACATGGACTCGTGTGTTTTACAAATAGTGTCCCAAGGGTACAAACTGGGGTTTCAAGATGTTCCCCCTCACCGATTGTTCAAACATTAAGTTACTGTGCTATTCCTGGGTTATATAGCGCTGGGGTATGTGCTGGCATACTCTCTCTCTGTCTCTCCAAAGGGCCTTGTGGGGGAAATGTCTTCAGTAAAAGTATTCCCTGTGTGTGTGGTGTGTCGGTACGCGTGTGTCGACATGTCTGAGGAAGAAAGCTATATTAGAGAGGAGCGGGAGCAAATGAACGTGGTGTCTCCGCCGACACCTGATTGGATGGATATGTGGAATGTTTTAAATGCCAGTGTAAACTCATTGCACAAAAGATTAGACAAGGCAGAAGCTTTGGGACAGTCAGGGTCTCAACCAATGCCTAATCCTATGTCGCAGGGACTGTCAGGGTCTCATAAGCGCCCACTATCCAGATGTTGACACAGATACCGACACGGATTCTGACTCCAGTGTCGATTACGATGATGCAAAGTTACAGCCAAAATTGGCAAAATACATTTGATATATGATTATGGCAATAAAAGATGTTTTGCACATCACAGAGGAGCCCCCTATCCCTGACAAGAGGGTACATATGTACAAGGGAAAGAAGCCTGAGGTAACCTTTCCCCCCTCACACGAGCTGAACGAGTTATGTGAAAAAGCTTGGGAATCTCCTGCAGATTTCCAAAAGGATTCCCCTTTCCCATCAACGGATAGGTTACGATGGGAATCCTCCCCTTGGGTGGACAAAGCATTAACACGCTTATCCAAGAAGGTAGCCCTCCCGTCCCAGGATACGGCTACCCTCAAAGAGTCTGCTGACCGCAAACAGGAGATTACCCTGAAGTCCATTTATACACATTCAGGTACCTTACTCAGACAGGCAATTGCGTCGGCCTGGGTGTGTAGTGCTGTAGCGGCATGGACGGATACCCTAGATAAGGCTACTATTTTATTGCCCCTGGGGCATATAAGAGATGCTGTCCTATATATGTGTGTATGCAAACTACAGGTGGTGCTGCAGGGCTCACACCCTTTTACTTGTCTTGTAGAGCAACTCTGGAGCTGTTACTGGGTCCAGCTGCTGCAAGAAATCAGCTTGAATGCTTCAGGGGCTTGGGCATGGCCAACATGAGCCCCACACTGATGGGGGTGTATAAAGCGATCTAGGGGTCATCCAAGCGCAACCCCACAAAGGCCGCCATGCCCTGCGTGACCATTTTCTCTTTTCATATGCAGACGAGGGTTGCAGCCAACTATGCCCATTGCTTGGATGACATCACCGTATGCAAATCCGTCTGCTGCAGACCTTTCCCCAGGAATGCTTGTACTAGTTGTTGCATATGGTTTGATGTTTGAGGGTGCTTCAGTATTAGGCAGCCTTCCGCCCTCTCATGTTCATCTGAAAATATGTGGTCTCCCTGCAGTTCCCTTGTGCTTCCTCAGTTGAATCTCCTTAACTTGACGGGTGTGTGCCCGAGCAGCCGCCCTCCACAGCCCTATCCCAGCACATGCTTTTCTTGCGTATGAGATCTCTTCATCATGAAGATAGTTCTCACAGGGTGAGGTTCATCCATTACATTTTAAAGTAGGAAGGTACAAATTACATATTCAAATTACATATATGTGCTGGATTCAAATGTTTTCCCCCCTTCCTTTCTCAATTGTGCCCATCAGCAGCTATTCTAATGTTGCTGCCAATGGGTGTGACACATTCATTTCTTCTGTGGGGTACACTGGACTCCACAAGGATTCACATTGGGGTGTAGAGTAGGATCTTGATCTGAGGCACCAACAGGCTCAAAGCTTTTGACTGTTCCCAAGATGCTCAGCGCCCCCTCCTCTATAACCTCGCTTCCATGAACAGGGAGCTCAGTTTGTAGTTGGTGCCTTCAGTAGCAGGCCACTTAAGAGGGGGCTGCCTCAGGCAGCCTATTCTTAGCTATTAATTTTGACAAGAAAAGAAGAACTTTTTTTTATAAGAATCTACAAGGGCTGCAGCAGGCTAGGTCTAATAGACATCTTTACTGCAGCTCCATCACTCCCAGCGGCGCAGTATACTCCCGCGCCCTGGTTGCTGGGTCACTGCAGCGGAGGCTCCGGTTTCTTCCTAAGGTAAGTCACACACCGCCCTCCGGGATCACGAGGCCGCTGATGAAAGGGAGGTAAGGGACTTCTGTGCCCACACTATACCGTGATCCAGTGTGGCTGTAGGGGGCGGGCCATGTGCGCACTGGCGTGGACACTGATTACTGGGCAGCTGCTCCACTAGCCACCAGGGACAGTTAAGGAGCACAGCTCTGGGGGGTTTTCTCTTATATTAACCCCATTTTGTACTACCCGCAGTGCATTGTGATAGGTAATAGAGCCTGATTCAGGTTGGATTGCAATCGCAATAAGCAGTCCAACTGCAAAAATTGCTAAGAGCATACGCATGCGCCTGCATTTTCTGCGGCACCCCGCAGTTAATGCGATCGCCTCTGACTGTCAATCGGTGCTTGGGGGGGGGGGGGGTCAGCAACACTCCATTTCCAAGTCGGAGATGGAGCGGTGCGTGGGCAGGGCTTCAAAATGGGGTCGGCAACGGAGAAACAGGAGGCGTGGTCAGAGCGGTTGTATGACATCACATGCAGCAGCTGCGATCACAAAAATGGTGGCGGCTTCCTGCGCACACATACAGTCTGCACCAACAGGAGGCTAACCCATTTTTTATGATCACGCTAAACTGCACTGCGACTGCAATTTCAGCGTGGTCAAGAAGGGAGGCGGCATGCTGGGTGGCCCCAGCATGCGAACCAAAGGATTGCAAATTCTGTTACTTAGCAGAATTTGCAATCCTTACTGAATTAGGCCCATTGATTACAAAATTTATTTGTAAATATTTGAAGTTTTTCTTCAGGGACTAACACAAAAGATGCTTGGGGCTACTAACACATGGGTAAGCCACGTAAAGCTTCCCATGGGTCAGTGGCATCACAACGGGGTTGCGGCCCACACCCGAGTGTCACCCGCCAAGGGGGGTGACACCAAAGTGCCGGCTCCTCTTCAGTGACAGAATATGGGTGTTTCACTGTGACATTACGTGCAACACCCAGTTTCTGTCACTGTGCAGGAGCCAGCACCACTCACACACTAGTCCCCGGGTGCAGCACTCAACCCCCGGGATACCCGGAGCAACAAAATGGAGATTCAGGCCAACAGGCCACACCCCTACCTATGAGACCATGCCTCCATTTTACCATTGCGCTGCTTATCTGCGCGCACTGCATTACAATCTCCCTCGCTGCCTCTCTGGGTGTCACCAATGATAGTGACACCTTTGCCATGCTTGTAGCAGCTGGTCCTAAGATCTACGCCTCCAGCCCTGAGTGTTTGCCCTTGTGACTTGTTGATCATCATAGCGAAGCAGATTCTTACAGAAAACTGCAGGGGCTTAGATTGAAAAGAAAAACATTGACGAACCCATCATTTCAGCAACAGGGTCTGCCACACGGCTGACTGAAATGACTGGTTGGTTTGGACCCCCACCAAAAAAGAAGCAATCAATCTCTCCTTGCACAAACTGGCTCTACAGAGGCAAGATGTCCACCTCATCATCCTCCGATTCCTCACCCCTTTCACTGTGTACATCGCCCTCCTCACAGATTATTAATTCGTCCCCACTGGAATCCACCATCTCAGATCCCTGTGTACTTTCTGGAGGCAATTGCTGGTGAATGTCTCCACGGAGGAATTGATTATAATTCATTTTGATGATCATCATCTTCTCCACATTTTCTGGAAGTAACCTCGTACGCCGATTGCTGACAAGGTGAGCGGCTGCACTAAACACTCTTTTGGAGTACACACTGGAGGGAGGGCAACTTAGGTAGAATAAAGCCAGTTTGTGCAAGGGCCTCCAAATTGCCTATTTTTCCTGCCAGTATACATACGGACTGTCTGACGTGCCTACCTGGATGCGGTCACTCATATAATCCTCCACCATTCTTTCAAAGGTGACAGAATCATATGCAGTGACAGTAGACGACATGTCAGTAATCGTTGCCAGGTCCTTCAGTCCGGACCAGATGTCAGCACTCACTCCAGACTGCCCTGCATCACCGCCAGCGGGTGGGCTCGGAATTCTTAGCCTTTTCCTCGCACCCCCAGATGCAGGAGAATGTGAAGGAGGAGCTGTTGACGGGTCACGTTCCGCTTGACTTGACAATTTTCTCACCAGCAGGTCTTTGAACCTCTGCAGACTTGTGTCTGCTGGAAAGAGAGATACAATGTAGGTTTTAAATCTAGGATCGAGCACGGTGGCCAAAATTTATTGCTCTGATTTCAACAAATTGAATCCTGGTTAAGCGAATTAAGGGCTCCATCCACAAGTCCCACATGCCTAGCGGAATCGCTCTGTTTTAGCTCCTCCTTCAATGTCTCCAGCTTCTTCTGCAAAAGCCTCATGAGGGGAATGACCTGACTCAGGCTGGCTAGGAAGGATGTAACGTTAAAACATTACACCGTATATGGCGAAATTATGTTTCTTGGTGTGAGGCCAGGAATGCTCCTACGGAAGAATTCCATCTGGGCCGTTTCCTTCACTTCCTACAAACTGGAGTGAATTTGGGCCTAAAATTAGGCTCTATTAAGGTCCAGATTTCGGCCTTATCCATTTTCTTTCAAAAAGAATTGGCTTCTCTTCCAGAAGTTCAGACTTTTGTAAAAGGAGTGCTGCATATTCAGCCTCCTTTTGTGCCTCCGGTGGCACCTTGGGACCTTAACGTGGTGTTAAGTTTTCTAAAATTACACTGGTTTGAACCACTTAAAACAGTGGAGTTAAAATATCTCACATGGAAGGTGGTCATGTTATTAGCCTTGGCTTCGGCTAGGCGAGTGTCGGAATTAGCGGCTTTGTCACATAAAAGCCCATATTTGGTATTCCATGTGGATAGAGCGGAATTGCAGACCCATCCTCAATTCCTACCAAAAGTGGTCTCATCTTTTCATATGAACCAACCTATTGTGGTGCCTGTGGCTACGCGTGACTTGGAGGATTCCGAGTTACTTGATGTGGTTAGGGCTTTGAAAATTTACGTGGCCAGGACGGCTAGAGTCAGGAAAACTGAAGCGCTGTTTGTCCTGTATGCAACCAACAAGATTGGTGCCCCTGCTTCAAAGCAGGCTATTGCTCGCCGGATTTGTAACACGATTCAGCAAGCGCATTCTATGGCTGGATTGCAGTTACTGAAATCAGTCAAGGCCCATTCCACGAGGAAAGTGGGCTCTTCTTGGGCGGCTGCCCGAGGGGTCTCGGCACTACAGCTGTGTCAAGCTGCTACTTGGTCGGGTTCACACACCTTTGCAAAATACTATAAGTTTGATACCCTGGCTGAGGAGGAACTCATGTTTGCTCAATCGGTGCTGCAGAGTCATCCGCACTCTCCCGCCCGTTTTGGAGCATTGGTATAATCCCCATGGTCCTTACGGAGTCCCCAGCATCCTCTAGGACGTTAGAGAAAATAAGATTTTAAACCTACTGGTAAATCTTTTTCTCGTAGTCCGTAGAGGATGCTGGGCGCCCGTCCCAAGTGCGGACTACTTCTGCAATACTTGTATATAGTTATTGCTTCAATAAGGGTTATGTTATAGTTGCATCGGTCCTGCACTGATGCTATGTTGTTTTTTCATACTGATAACTGGGTAGTTTATCACAAGTTATACGGTGTGATTGGTGTGGCTGGTATGAATCTTGCCCTGGATTAACAAAATCCTTTCCTCATACTGTCCGTCTCCTCTGGGCACAGTTTCTCTAACTGTGGCATAGAGGGAGGAGCCAGTGCACACCCAGAACTAAAGTCTTTCTTAAAGTGCCCATGTCTCCTGTGGAGCCCGTCTATCCCCATGGTCCTTACGGAGTCCCCAGCATCCTCTACGGACTACGAGAAAAAGATTTACCGGTAGGTTTAAAATCTTATTTTCTACTTTATTCTTTTCTATCCTAGTTTATTACGACCAACTCTCATCCAAGGAGTTTGATATTCTACTACCTGCATGCAATTTAAATTGCTTAAATTGTTTATATGGTTGATTTGTCCTTCACAATCCATAATCTGCAACTTGGATGTACTTGTGTCATTGAAAATCTTATAATAAAAATGTATATACAGATACTCAACCTGTATATTGAAAAAAAAAAAAGTTATAAGACATATGCATTCAATATTTGAAGAAACAAAATAAAATAAAGCTATCTATTGGGTTTCACTAACAAGCACATTGGAAGACTTGACTACTGTTAAAAGACATGCATTACATGGTATAGAGCCACAAACCACAATGTAGTAAAATAAAAACAAACTTACATGTGTATCAAACCTATGTGAGGCTTACATTGATAGTGCAAGATCAACACTCTATCAACTGTGCAAACTAGACTGCACATAAATGCCATAAAATTTATCTGAGATTTTAGTAAATAAGGCCCGTTGCTGTCCGGGTCACGCAGCCGTCACGGCCCGCCCCCATACGGTCCGGTCATGTCTGCGTTGTCCTGACTGTGCCCCCAAAATGGCGGCACAACGCCGCTGGCCCGACTCCTCCTGCCCAGTGACCGCCTCTGCCTGTCAATCAGGCAGAGGCGCTCATTGGGCAGAGATGCTGATCGCATCTCTGGCATGTGCCGGTGCACTGCGGCACCAGCACACACGCACTTCAGACCTGATCTCCTGTTGTGTGAATATGCACAGCAGGGATCAGGTCTGAATTAGGCCCTATATACAGCTGTCAGTAAGGCAGGGATGTGCTGCTGCCAGTGAGGCAGGGATGTGCTGCTGGTAGTGAAGCAGTGCTGTGCTGCTGTCAGCGAGACAGGGATGTGCTGCTGTCAGCGAGGCAGGGATGTGCTGCTGTCAGCGAAGCAGGGATGTGCTGCTGTCAGCGAAGCAGGGATGTGCTGCTGTCAGCGAGGCAGGGATGTGCTGCTGTCAGCGAGGCAGGGATGTGCTGCTGTCAGCGAGGCAGGGATGTGCTGCTATAAGTGAGGTAGGGATGTGCTGCTGTCATTGAAGCAGGAATGTGCTGCTGCAGTGAGGCAGAGATATGCAGCCCACTATCTCCCTATCACCCCTGCCTGAGTCACACACTTTCCCTGTCACCCCTGCCTCAGTTACCCACTATCTCCCAGTCACCGCTGCCTCAGTCAACCACTATATCTGCGATCCCTGCCTCAGTCACCCACTATACCAGTCACCCCTGCTTTAGTCACCCACTGTCACCCTATCACCCCTGCTTCAGTCACCCACTATCCCTGTCAACCCTGCCTCAGTCACCCACTATCTCCCAGTCACCCCTGCCTCAGTCAGCCACTATCCCTGTCACCCCTGCCTCAGTCTCTTACTGTCCCTGTCACCCCTGCCACAGTCATCCACTATCTCCCTATCACCCCTGCCTTAGTCATTTATTATACCTGTCACCCACTTTCTTCCCATACTTACCCAACCCCTTCCTATCACCCCTCCCTCAGTAACCCACTATCTCCCTGTCACCCACTATCTCCCAGTCACCCCGGCCTCAGTCACCCACTATCTCCCACTCATACATGCTTCAGTCACCCACTATCTCCCAGTCATCCCTGCCTCAGTCACCTACTGACACCAGTGCTGACATTTCTGCTGCGGCCTCTCCACTCTCCAGCGTGAACGTCCTGACGACTGAGGAAATCCGCTTCCTAGTTGAGGACTCCGGGAATGAACACTGCCGATATTGCTGTCAGATGACTTTCTACCCAACGGAGGATTTTTGATACTTCCAGCTTTGCCATGCAGTTTCGAGTGCCGCCTTGATGATTTGTGTACACTACCGTGGTGGCGTTGTCAGATTGTACTTGAACAGGCCTGTTCTGTACTAGAGGCAGGGCCAGTGTCAATTAATTGAACACTGCCTGCAATTCCAGAATGTATATCAGGAGGAGAGATTCCTCCCTGGTCCACCGACCCTGGAGAAAGTGTTGCTCCAACACCATGGCCCAGCCCAAAAGACTGGCATCCATTGTCAGGAGGACACAGTTGGAGATCCAGAAGGGATGGCCCCTGCTCAACTGTTGGTCCTGTAGCCACCAGCTCAGTGTCAGACGAACCTCCGGAGTCAAGGAGATCATTTGAGACATCATCCGATGAGGCAGGCCGTCCCACTTGGAGAGGATTAACCTCTGCAGAGGGCGGTAATGAAATTGAGCGTACTCTACCATATCGAAAGCCGACACCATGAGGTCTAGTACTTGCATCGCTGTGTGTATCAACACTCTTGGGCGAGAGAGGACGATACTGTCCTGAATTTTCAGGACTTTCTCTGGAGACAGAAACAATTGTTGGCTGTGTGTGTCCAGCAGTGCCCCTAGGTGCACAATGTTCCGAGCAGGGACCAGCGAGGACTTTTTTCAGTTGATGAGCCACCCGTGGACTTTTAGGAATTGGACTGCCAGTTCCAGATAACTGTGGAGAACCTCTTGGGAGTTCACCAGGATCAGCAAGTCGTCCAGATTTGGCAGGATCCTGATTCTCTGATGGTGAAGGGTCGTCATCACGGCCATGACCTTGGTGAATATCCGAGGTGCCGTGGCCAAACCAGAAGGCAGGACTTGAAATCAAAAAACAAACCAGGCACAACACTGCTTAGCTTCCATCATCAGATGAGATTGGACCAGTGGCGTAACTACTGCCCCCGCAGTCCTCGCGGTGGCTTGGGGGCGAGGGGCTGCGGGTGCGCCACTGATTTACAACAGACTGACATGCGGACGAGCGTCCGCATGTCAGTCTGCAGTCTCCTTCCCTCCGCCGCTTTTTGGAGGGACACGGAGGGCACACAGCGCGCCTCCCTGTGTCCCTCCTGCTGCATCATCTCCGGCGGCCGCGGGTCTAATAGGGGGAAGTGCCGTCCGTGAGCTCTAATTGGCTCACAAACCGGCACTTCCCCCTATTAGACCCGCGGCCGCCGGAGATGATGCAGCAGGAGGGACACAGGAGAGACGAGCTGTGCCCTCCGTGTCCCTCCAAAAAGCGACGGCGGGGGGGGGGGGTAAATATCTGTCACTGGGGGCATATATGGCACGGGGGGGGAGGGAGGAATATCTTGCACTGGGGCATTTCTGGCACTGGGGGGAATATCTGGCACTGGGGGCATATCTGGCACTGGGGGGGATATCTGGCACTGGGGCATATATGGCACTGGGGGGGAATATCTGGCACTGGGGGCATATATGGCACTGGGGGGGGTATCTGGCACTGGGGGCATATATGGCACGGGGGGCATATATGGCACTGGGGGGAATATCTGGCACTGGGGGCATATATGGCACTGGGGGGGAATATCTGGCACTGGGGGCATATGTGTACCTGGCACATGGGGGGGACGACTATATTTGGCACTAAGGCATGTAAGTACCTGGCACCGTGGGGGAATATCTGGCACTGGGGACATATGTGGCACTGGGAGCACAGCCCTAGCAACAAGGACTACCTCCTAGCAACGAGCATGACACCCAGTGCATGAAACATCTGGCAACGAGCATGACACCCAGTGCATGAAACACCTGGCAACGAGCATGACACCCAGTGCATGAAACCCCTGGCAACGAGCATGACACCCTGAGCATGAAAACCCCTGGCACCGTGCATGGAACCAAGAGCATGAAACCCCTGGCAACGAGCATGACACCCAGTGCATGAAACCCCTGACAACGAGCAGGTAATTGAAAAGTAATTAGAAGCCTTACTGTAGGACTTAATGTGTAATGGGCATTACGGTGTGTGGCATAATGTATCACGGACATTGCGGTGTGTGTCATAATGTGTCGCAGGCATTACGGTGAATGGTATACTATATTGCGGGCATTGTGATATGTGGTATAATGTCTCAGGGTCATTGCAGTGTGTGGCATAATGTATCACGGACATTGCGGTGTGTGTCATAATGTGTCAGGCATTACGGTGTGTGGTATACTATATCACGGGCATTGTGGTATGTGGTATAATGTCTCAGGGTCATTGCAGTGTGGCATAATACATAACGGGCATTGCGATGTGTGGCATAGGGTATAACGGGCAGGGCATTGCGGTATGTGTCACAGGCATTACGGTGTATGGTATACTATATCACGGGCATTGTGGTATAATGTCTCAAGGTCATTGCAGTGTGTGGCATAATGTGTCACAGGCATTGTATGTGCTATAATGTATCGGGCATTGCAGTGTGTGGCATAATGTATCACGGACATTGCGGTGTGTGTCATAATGTGTCACAGACATTGTATGTGCTATAATGTATCAGGGGCATTGCAGTGTGTAGCATAATGTATAACGGGCATTGCGATTCCTGTCATAATGTGTCACAGGCATTACGGTGTGTGGCATAATGTGTCACAGACATTACGGTGTGTGGCATAATGTGTCGGGGGCATTACAGTGTGTGCATATTGTGTCGTGCATTATTGTGTGCGGCATAATGTCTAAGGGCCATTGCAGTATGTGGCATAATGTATACTGGGCATTACTATAAGGAGGAAAAATGACAAATAATGTAAGGGGCATGAATCAGGATTATTTTTCTTTCCTGTGGTGGCCAACGTATGGGCGTGCAGGTTGCAAAACTGGGGTATAAGGTAGTCTTTTCCTGCAGTGCCACGCCCCTTTATGCGAAACCACGCCCACTCCAACAAAACCACGCCCCTTTTTTGACGCGCGCGCATATTTATCCCTTTCTTGCTCCCAATTATGGAGCATGAAGGGGGGGGGGGGCGCCGAAGAATTTTTTGGCTTGGGGGAGAAAAATTTCTAGTTACGCCACTGGATTGGACATATCCAGTGTGATGCGGCTGTAGATGATTTTTGCTGTTTCTAACTTCTACATCAATGAATAAGTTTCAAAACAGAATGCATCAAGAGAACGGTGTTGGTAGTATAAAACTACCTACAGCACCTGGTATTCCCAGGTGGTCTCACATCCAAGAACAAACCAGGCCTAAGATCAGGTGATATTGGGCATATACAGTGTGGTGTGGCTGTAGATGAGTTTAGTGGTTTCTGTTAGAGTTCTTCTACTTCTAACTACTCGTACATAAATGAATAAGCGGACGATTTATTAAACCTGGTGAAATGATAATTTGCATGGTGATAAAGTACCAGCCAATCAGCTCCTAATTGCCATGTCACAGGCTGGGTTTGAAAAATGACAGTTAGGAGCTGACTGGCTGGTACTTTATCACCTTGCACTTTATCAGTTCACCAGGCTTAATAGATCTGCCCCAATGTTTCAAAATGGAATGCATCAAGAGAACGGTGTTGGTATTGTAAAAATACACACAGCTCCTGGTATTTCCTGGTGGTCTCCCATCCAAGTACTAAAACCAGGACCAACACTGCTCAGCTTCCATGATCAGGAGAGATTGGGCAAATCCAGTGTGCTGTGGCTGTAGATGAGCTCGTGGTTTCTGTTAGAGCTCTTCTACTTCTAACTTCTGGTACATAAAAGAATATGTGTAAAAATGAAATGTACAGTACCAAGAAAAGGGTGTTGGTAGTTTAAAAACACCTAAAGAATCTGATAATACATGGATGGGAGACTGCTTGGTAGTAACAAAGTCCAATACTGCTTTGCTTCAAAGATCAAATGAGATTGGGCATATCCAGTGTGGTGTGGCTTTAGATAAGCTTTGTGGTTTCTGTTAGAGCTCTTCTACTTCTAACTACTGGTACATTAATGAATATGTATAAGGTTGTAGTTTATCCAATATCCCTTTACTACCTTACCCCCCCCCCCTCCCCTCCCCTCTTCTCCTTATAGCTTCCTTTGTTCTCTCCTCCTCGTGTGTGCGTTATTTGTTTTCTCATACGTCCTAGAGGATGCTGGGATCACATTAAGAACCATGGGGTATAGACGGGATCCGCAGGAGACATGGGCACTTTAAGACTTTCAAAGGGTGTGAACTGTCTCCTCCCTCTATGCCCCTCCTCCAGACTCCAGTTTTAGAATTGTGCCCAGTGAGACTGGATGCACTACAGGGGAGCTCTACTGAGTTTCTCTGAAAAGACTTATGTTAGTTTTTCTTATTTTCAGGGAGGCTGCTGGCAACAGTCTCCCTGCTTCGTGGAACTTAGGGGAGAGAAGTATGACCAACTTCTAGTGAGTTCAATGGCTCTGCTTCTGGCTGACAGGACACCATTAGCTCCTGAGGGTGCTGATCGCTGGGTACGCCTAGATGCCCACTCCCGTAGCCTGCCATCACCCCCTTACAGAGCCAGAAGTCAGAAGACAGGCGAGTAGCAGAAGAACAGAAGACTTCTTCTCCAGTGACGGCATTCTGAGGTACCACGCAGCGAGCGGAATGCTGTGCGCCATGCTTCCACACAAACACAGGCACTGCAGGGTGCAGGGCATGTGGGTGGGTGGGGGGGGGCACCCTGGGCAGCATAAATTCCTCACAAAAGGCTGGCAAAAGTGGACATTAGTGCCTGGGCACTGTCCTTACCCCGCCAGCGTAATTAATTATTTGTTTCTGAGCGGGACAGAAGCGTGCCATTACAGCGGCGGGGCTTCTTCCTCACCTCACCAGCACATCTATAGAGCGTTACAAGTCTATCACTATAGAGTTTATTATTTCCCAGACTGTGTACTTTTGGCGCTGGGTTGTGAGCTGAAAAATCCTCTCTGTCCCTCTGACAGATTTACTGTAGGTCTATCCCCCATAAGCCGATGTGTCTGTGGGTACTTGGTACATGTGTATCAACACGTCGGTGGCTGAATGTTTTTCCCAAGAGGAAACTATATTAGGAATGCAGACATATGATGGTGGCCCTGTTGGCACCACCAATAACTGACTGGGTGAAAGTTTCAATAATATCAGAGTGAGGTTGGATAAATCTGTGTCCCAGACACAGACGTAGAGAATAGATGTGATGTTCATGGCTATGCTTCTTTTCCCTCAGGCCCGCAAAAATGTTACTACACACTGATACTGACTCGGATACTGATTCCTATGTCGACCCAAATTGGCATCTGACGTCGCCTGCAGTGCACCCTGCAGTGCCTGTGTTTGTGTGGAAGCATGGCGCACAGCATTCCGCTCGCTGCGTGGTACCTCAGAATGCCGTCACTGGAGAAGAAGTCTTCTGTTCTTCTGCTACTCGCCTGTCTTCTGACTTCTGGCTTCTGGCTCTGTAAGGGGGTGATGGCAGGCTACGGGAGTGGGCATCTAGGCGTACCCAGCGATCAGCACCCTCAGGAGCTAATGGTGTCCTGTCAGCCAGAAGCAGAGCCATTGAACTCACTAGAAGTTGGTCATACTTCTCTCCCCTAAGTTCCACGAAGCAGGGAGACTGTTGCCAGCAGCCTCCCTGAAAATAAGAAAAACTAACATAAGTCTTTTCAGAGAAACTCAGTAGAGCTCCCCTGTAGTGCATCCAGTCTCACTGGGCACAATTCTAAAACTGGAGTCTGGAGGAGGGGCATAGAGGGAGGAGACAGTTCACACCCTTTGAAAGTCTTAAAGTGCCCATGTCTCCTGCGGATCCCGTCTATACCCCATGGTTCTTAATGTGATCCCAGCATCCTCTAGGACGTATGAGAAAACAAATAACGCACACACGAGGAGGAGAGAACAAAGGAAGCTATAAGGAGGGGAGGGGAGGGGAGGGGGGGGGGGGAGGTAAGGTAGTAAAGGGATATTGGATAAACTACAACCTTATACATATTCATTAATGTACCAGTAGTTAGAAGTAGAAGAGCTCTAACAGAAACCACAAAGCTTATCTAAAGCCACACCACACTGGATATGCCCAATCTCATTTGATCTTTGAAGCAAAGCAGTATTGGACTTTGTTACTACCAAGCAGTCTCCCATCCATGTATTATCAGATTCTTTAGGTGTTTTTAAACTACCAACACCCTTTTCTTGGTACTGTACATTTAATTTTTACACATATTCTTTTATGTACCAGAAGTTAGAAGTAGAAGAGCTCTAACAGAAACCACGAGCTCATCTACAGCCACAGCACACTGGATTTGCCCAATCTCTCCTGATCATGGAAGCTGAGCAGTGTTGGTCCTGGTTTTAGTACTTGGATGGGAGACCACCAGGAAATACCAGGAGCTGTGTGTATTTTTACTAGTGATGAGCGGATTCGGTTTTACTCGGTTTTACTCGGTTTTACTCGGTTCTCAAAACGGCATCTTATTGGCTCACGGATGTCACGTGTTTTGGATAGCCAATAAGATGCCGTTTTGAGAACCGAGTAAAACCGAGTAAAACCGAGTAAAACCGAACCTCGCTCATCACTAATTTTTACAATACCAACACCGTTCTCTTGATGCATTCCATTTTGAAACATTGGGGCAGATCTATTAAGCCTGGTGAACTGATAAAGTGCAAGGTGATAAAGTACCAGCCAGTCAGCTCCTAACTGTCATTTTTCAAACCCAGCCTGTGACATGGCAATTAGGAGCTGATTGGCTGGTACTTTATCACCATGCAAATTATCATTTCACCAGGTTTAATAAATCGTCCGCTTATTCATTTATGTACGAGTAGTTAGAAGTAGAAGAACTCTAACAGAAACCACTAAACTCATCTACAGCCACACCACACTGTATATGCCCAATATCACCTGATCTTAGGCCTGGTTTGTTCTTGGATGTGAGACCACCTGGGAATACCAGGTGCTGTAGGTAGTTTTATACTACCAACACCGTTCTCTTGATGCATTCTATTTTGAAACTTATTCATTGATGTAGAAGTTAGAAACAGCAAAAATCATCTACAGCCGCATCACACTGGATATGTCCAATCCAGTGGCGTAACTAGAAATTTTTCTCCCCCAAGCCAAAAAATTCTTCGGCGCCCCCCCCCCTTCATGCTCCATAATTGGGAGCAAGAAAGGGATAAATATGCGCCCGCCCAAGGCGCGCGCGTCAAAAAAGGGGCGTGGTTTTGTTGGAGTGGGCGTGGTTTCGCATAAAGGGGCGTGGCAGTGCAGGAAAAGACTACCTTATACCCCAGTTTTGCAACCTGCACGCCCATACGTTGGCCACCACAGGAAAGAAAAATAATCCTGATTCATGCCCCTTACATTATTTGTCATTTTTCCTCCTTATAGTAATGCCCAGTTTACATTATGCCACATACTGCAATGGCCCTTAGACATTATGCCGCACACAATAATGCACGACACAATATGCACACACTGTAATGCCCCCGACACATTATGCCACACACCGTAATGTCTGTGACACATTATGCCACACACCGTAATGCCTGTGACACATTATGACAGGAATCGCAATGCCCGTTATACATTATGCCACACACTGCAATGCCCCTGATACATTATAGCACATACAATGTCTGTGACACATTATGACACACACCGCAATGTCCGTGATACATTATGCCACACACTGCAATGCCCGATACATTATAGCACATACAATGCCTGTGACACATTATGCCACACACTGCAATGACCTTGAGACATTATACCACAATGCCCGTGATATAGTATACCATACACCGTAATGCCTGTGACACATACCGCAATGCCCTGCCCGTTATACCCTATGCCACACATCGCAATGCCCGTTATGTATTATGCCACACTGCAATGACCCTGAGACATTATACCACATACCACAATGCCCGTGATATAGTATACCACACACCGTAATGCCTGACACATTATGACACACACCGCAATGTCCGTGATACATTATGCCACACACTGCAATGACCCTGAGACATTATACCACATATCACAATGCCCGCGATATAGTATACCATACACCGTAATGCCTGCGACACATTATGACACACACCGCAATGTCCGTGATACATTATGCCACACACCGTAATGCCCATTACACATTAAGTCCTACAGTAAGGCTTCTAATTACTTTTCAATTACCTGCTCGTTGTCAGGGGTTTCATGCACTGGGTGTCATGCTCGTTGCCAGGGGTTTCATGCTCTTGGTTCCATGCACGGTGCCAGGGGTTTTCATGCTCAGGGTGTCATGCTCGTTGCCAGGGGTTTCATGCACTGGGTGTCATGCTCGTTGCCAGGTGTTTCATGCACTGGGTGTCATGCTCGTTGCCAGATGTTTCATGCACTGGGTGTCATGCTCGTTGCTAGGAGGTAGTCCTTGTTGCTAGGGCTGTGCTCCCAGTGCCACATATGTCCCCAGTGCCAGATATTCCCCCACGGTGCCAGGTACTTACATGCCTTAGTGCCAAATATAGTCGTCCCCCCCATGTGCCAGGTACACATATGCCCCCAGTGCCAGATATTCCCCCCCAGTGCCATATATGCCCCCAGTGCCAGATATTCCCCCCAGTGCCATATATGCCCCCCGTGCCATATATGCCCCCAGTGCCAGATACCCCCCCCCAGTGCCATATATGCCCCCAGTGCCAGATATTCCCCCCCAGTGCCATATATGCCCCAGTGCCAGATATCCCCCCCAGTGCCAGATATGCCCCCAGTGCCAGATATTCCCCCCAGTGCCAGAAATGCCCCAGTGCCAGATATTCCTCCCTCCCCCCCGTGCCATATATGCCCCCAGTGACAGATATTTACCCCCCCCCCGCCGTCGCTTTTTGGAGGGACACGGAGGGCACAGCTCGTCTCTCCTGTGTCCCTCCTGCAGACCTACGTACGCATGATGGGATCTTGTATGATATGCGCGTGTGCTGTAGAGATGAAAGTGGGGGTGAGGAGGCAGATCGTGAGATGGGGAAACTTTGTGGACTGTTAGCGAATGGGAGCACTGGGCAATCTGAGTTGCAAAGAGGGCAGCAGAAGAGGTTATTGCATGGGCACTGGTGACAGGTCCATCCTTGGTGGCCAGCCTCAGTGGTAAAGGGGTACATGAGCTAGTGTCCCTTGGCCAGCCATGTACCATGGCCACCTCCCTACCTCCTATATATTCTCCCTGATCTGTCACTTTGTTACGGTCTGCTGCTGGCACTGGTGTATCGTCCTGCAGTTGCCGTCTCCGCCCATTGCTGTGACTTCCCCCAGAGTTAGCCACACAGAGTGACAGATCTGGGAAAATATATAGGAGATCATTACTTTCACTTGCAGCCTACCTTATTTTTTGCAGCCTAGCATGCTCCTGACCCCTTCTCTCACTAATACTTATACAACATTCATGAACTCATCTTAAGGTTTCTTTATTATTCAGTCACACTGTCTTGGATCCAAACCATTTCCTGTGGCATTGCAGTCAAACAATTGAGCTATTTACCCTTGCATAGAAAGGTATAATCTAAGCTAGAGAATTCTATTTGGAGCTCACCTTGTACTTTGTGAAGAAATAATCAGCTTTGTGGCTGAGCAGATATATGGAGTGTGTGGCTGCACACTGCATTGATCTGCTGAGTTGCAATGCTAATAATTTTTTTTTTTGCAAAGTACCAATAGCTTCATTGTGAAGGTGGAAAGAAGGGTGTTACGGCATGGAATGTACAAACTGCGAGACCCTGCTGGTAGCGCCTTTGTCTATTTAGTAGGAAGGGCACGTAACAGCCGGGGGGCAATGGAGGAATCCCCTTTAGGGCTGGAGCCCGGCGGCAACT
The DNA here is from genome assembly GCF_028390025.1 of Pseudophryne corroboree. Classification (NCBI taxonomy): domain Eukaryota; kingdom Metazoa; phylum Chordata; class Amphibia; order Anura; family Myobatrachidae; genus Pseudophryne; species Pseudophryne corroboree. The sequence goes on from NW_026968606.1 coordinate 36,498, forward strand.
GACTCCGTTGTCTCTGGCAGTTCCGCCCCTGGACTAGAGGAATGGTCAAGAACATGGCAACATTTAATGCCAAAAAATGCAAAATCATACACGTCTCAAAAATGCAAAGGCTAACTATAATATTAAGGGCATTATAATGGCAAGAGGAAAGCTATCTAAGTATTACTATTTCAGGTGAGCAATGTAACAAAGCAATAGGAAAGGCAAGTCAGATGCTTGTTTGCATAGGTTAAAGAACCAGTAGCAGAAAAAAGTAATACAGGTTGAGTATCCCATATCCAAATATTCCGAAATACGGAATATTCCGAAATACGGACTTTTTTGAGTGAGACTGAGATAGTGAAACCTTTGTGTTTTGATGGCTCAGTGTACACAAACTTTGTTTAATACTCAAAGTTATTAAAAATATTGTATTAAATGAACTTCAGACTGTGTGTATAAGGTGTATATGAAACATAAATGAATTCTGTGAATGTACACACACTTTGTTTAATGCACAAAGTTATAAAAAATATTGGCTAAAATGACCTTCAGGCTGTGTGTATAAGGTGTATATGAAACATAAATGCCTTCTGTGCTTAGATTTAGGTCCCATCACCATAATATCTCGTTATGGTATGCAATTATTCCAAAATACAGAAAAATCCGATATCCAAAATTCCTCTGGTCCCAAGCATTTTGGATAAGGGATACTCAACCTGTAATGCCACTGTATAGGTCCTTGGTACAGCCACATTTAGAATCCTGTGTTCAGTTCCAGAAGCCATATCTCCAGAAGGCTGTAAATACATTAGGGCAACTAAAATTGTGCATGGCCTACATCACAAAACTTACCTGGAAATACTAAAAAATGTTGATGTGTATAGTTTGGAGAAGGGAAGAGGGAACATACAGTAATAGAAACATTTAAATATATAGAGAGGAATGTAATAGGGTGTGAGAATCAGAAAGTGAGAGATTTTGTGTTTTTTCCTGTTGTTTTTTTTTTTTTTTTTTTGATTGTTTGTTTTTAAAGTGGCAATCCTTTACATGGCAAAACCAGGTTGATATTTGCCATGTAAAGGATTGCCACCGTGGGCATGTGTAGAAGGGGCACTGCTACTGTTGGCATTATGTGTGTAAGCTGCACTGATATGGTGGTTATGTGTATAAAGGGCACTGCGACTGTGGGTATTATTATTATTATTATTACATGCGGTGTAATGACAATAAGATAGTGCTACTGTGTGGCGTATTTTGATTTGGGGTGCTATTGTGTGGCCATGCCCCTTCCTTGTGATACCACACCTTCTTTTTTTAAGGAGCGCACTGTCCCTTTATTAAGTATTGGAGAGAGGGCCCAAATTAATAGTTTGCAGGGAGGCGCCAAACACCCTAGCACTGGCCCTTTGGTAGGGGACAGGATTTGCTTCTGCTTGTGCACATATGTTATGATTGCCAGCCAACAGCACTGGTTTTGCCTATAACACTAACTATAAATATTTTGAATTGGTCCTGGACCACCAATCCAAGGCACCCCTGCAAGTGTCCTGAGGCACCCCAGGGTGCAGTTTGAGAACCACTGGTCTAGTGAGTACCCAGGATAATTATTGTAGCTGGTCTGCGGGTAACAGCTCTCAGATCCACTTCTAGAAAAAAATGCAGCAATGTAATTTGAGTGACAAACTGCAGAGATGAACCCTTTCTGTGACTGCTGCACAGGGATCACACAAACTCTATTCATAGGGCTGACTTCACTTAGGGGAGATGTTCTCACCCCGCAAAGAAGTGCGAGTATATACCGCACTTACGGTACCATTGGATTTACAGATATTTTCTTGCAATACACTATGGGGGTCATTCTGAGTTGATTGCTCGCTAGCAGTTTTTAGCAGCCATGCAAACGCATTGTCGCTGCCCACTGGAGAGTGTATATTCACTTTGGAGAAGTGCGAACACTTGAGCAGCAGAGCGCCTGCAAAATCGTTTCAAAATAAGACCAGCACTGTAGTTACACTTCGTGTGCGTTGATTCTAACAACCGAGGGACGGCTTTTGATGTCACACACCCATCCAGCGAATGCCCAGCCACGTCTGCATTTCTTCTGCCACGCCTGCATTTTTCCAAGCACTCCCTGAAAACGGTCAGTTGCCACCCAGAAACGCCCTCTTTCTGTCAATCTCCTTGTGGCCTGTTCTGTGATTGGAATAATCGCTAGAACTAGTGCAAAACCACAATGGACTTTGTACCCGTACGATGCGCATGCACATTACGGAGCATGCGCATGCACAGATTAGCCATTTTTTTTCAACTGATTGCTACGCAGCGAACAACGGCAGCATGCGATCAACTCGGAATGACCCCCTATATACATAGAAACATGGATTTTTTACTGCAGGAATTATGGTTAGTTTAGGGGTATCGGTTAGGGTCAACAGAGGTGTAGCTAGGGGTCCAAGCGCCCCTGGCAAAGTAAGGGACTGGCGCCCCCCCTTTCGATAAAGCATTGCAGTCCATTGGCGGTTACCATGTTGGAGCCACAGCAACTGACCCCCTCCCCCACACGCTGCCCTACATCATCGGCTGGGATTCACTGTTGGTGTGAAGCCACTGGGAACAGTCTGGTAGCATTAGCAGCAGTCTGTGTCATAGATAGGGAAGGCAGAAGGTTAACTAGCTAATAGCAGTCTGTTGGCAGCAGAGGCTGGGCGGGGGGCTGAGAATGAGCCAACGCTGATCAATGTCCAGTCTGCTTAGACAAAAATATTTTGTGATCAGGGCTGGTTCTAGACCAAAGGAGCCAATGGCAAAAATTTCCTTTGGCACCCCCCCCCCCCACACACATACACACACACCAAAAAAGAACATATCCCAGTTTAACATAACGCTATGTGGTGCAAGGTGTGGAGCTGGTTACTTGTATCAGACCTCTGACATTTGCCTTTTCACCCATATTGCATACTTTTTCTTGCAGGTTGTGTCTTAATTCAAGAAGTGTTCTAAGTACTTCAGCTTAGTATCTTTACTGACCCCTCTTTACCCCACACTACATAACTGACCCCTCTATACCCTACACTACATCACTGACCTTTCTATAACCATCACTGCATTACTGACCCCTCTATACAGTACACTGACCTCTATATACCTGCTAGTACATCCCTGATGCCTATATTCCCTAAGCTAAATCCCTGATGCCTCTATTCCCTACGCTACATCCCTGACGCCTCTATTCCCTATGCTACATCCCTGACGCCTCTATACCCTACGCTACATCCCTGATGCCTCTATTCCCTACGCTACATTCCTGATGCCTCTATAACCTACGCTACATCCCTGACGCCTCTATACCCTACGCTACATCCCTGACGCCTCTATACAGTACAATGCATTACTGATCCCTCTAGACCATACATCCTCATTACATCAGAGAGATAGTGAAACACTGGAAAAAATAAGGATAAAGTGGACTACAGAAACTGATGCTCTAAACAAAGGAGAGAGAGAGAAAAGCACAAGGGAAAGTGGGCAATCGGAACACCATAGAGAGAGGAGAGATAGAAATGCCTGAAAAAGTAAAGGGGGTTGGGTATGGCATCCGGCGCTCGGGATTCCAGCAGTCACATGATACCTAATCCTAATCCTAACCCTCTGGGGGGGTGGCGGATAGGGCTAACCCTTAGAGATGAGCGCCGGAAATTTTTCGGGTTTTGTGTTTTGGTTTTGGGTTCGGTTCCGCGGCCGTGTTTTGGGTTCGACCGCGTTTTGGCAAAACCTCACCGAATTTTTTTTGTCGGATTCGGGTGTGTTTTGGATTCGGGTGTTTTTTTCAAAAAACCCTAAAAAACAGCTTAAATCATAGAATTTGGGGGTAATTTTGATCCCAAAGTATTATTAACCTCAAAAAACATAATTTACATTCATTTTCAGCCTATTCTGAACACATCACACCTCACAATATTATTTTTAGTCCTAAAATTTGCACCGAGGTCGCTGTGTGAGTAAGATAAGCGACCCTAGTGGCCGACACAAACACCGGGCCCATCTAGGAGTGGCACTGCAGTGTCACGCAGGATGGCCCTTCCAAAAGACCCTCCCCAAACAGCACATGACGCAAAGAAAAAAAGAGGCGCAATGAGGTAGCTGACTGTGTGAGTAAGATTAGCGACCCTAGTGGCCGACACAAACACCGGGCACATCTAGGAGTGGCACTGCAGTGTCACGCAGGATGTCCCTTCCAAAAAACCCTCCCCAAACAGCACATGACGCAAAGAAAAAAAGAGGCGCAATGAGGTAGCTGTGTGAGTAAGATTAGCGACCCTAGTGGCCGACACAAACACCGGGCCCATCTAGGAGTGGCACTGCAGTGTCACGCAGGATGTCCCTTCCAAAAAACCCTCCCCAATCAGCACATGATGCAAAGAAAAAGAAAAGAAAAAAGAGGTGCAAGATGGAATTATCCTTGGGCCCTCCCACCCACCCTTATGTTGTATAAACAAAACAGGACATGCACACTTTAACCAACCCATCATTTCAGTGACAGGGTCTGCCACACGACTGTGACTGATATGACGGGTTGGTTTGGACCCCCCCCAAAAAAGAAGCAATTAATCTCTCCTTGCACAAACTGGCTCTACAGAGGCAAGATGTCCACCTCATCTTCACCCTCCGATATATCACCGTGTACATCCCCCTCCTCACAGATTATCAATTCGTCCCCACTGGAATCCACCATCTCAGCTCCCTGTGTACTTTGTGGAGGCAATTGCTGCTGGTCAATGTCTCCGCGGAGGAATTGATTATAATTCATTTTAATGAACATCATCTTCTCCACATTTTCTGGATGTAACCTCGTATGCCGATTGCTGACAAGGTGAGCGGCGGCACTAAACACTCTTTCGGAGTACACACTTGTGGGAGGGCAACTTAGGTAGAATAAAGCCAGTTTGTGCAAGGGCCTCCAAATTGCCTCTTTTTCCTGCCAGTATAAGTACGGACTGTGTGACGTGCCTACTTGGATGCGGTCACTCATATAATCCTCCACCATTCTATCAATGTTGAGAGAATCATATGCAGTGACAGTAGACGACATGTCCGTAATCGTTGTCAGGTCCTTCAGTCCAGACCAGATGTCAGCATCAGCAGTCGCTCCAGACTGCCCTGCATCACCGCCAGCGGGTGGGCTCGGAATTCTGAGCATTTTCCTCGCACCCCCAGTTGCGGGAGAATGTGAAGGAGGAGATGTTGACAGGTCGCGTTCCGCTTGACTTGACAATTTTGTCACCAGCAGGTCTTTCAACCCCAGCAGACCTGTGTCTGCCGGAAAGAGAGATCCAAGGTAGGCTTTAAATCTAGGATCGAGCACGGTGGCCAAAATGTAGTGCTCTGATTTCAACAGATTGACCACCCGTGAATCCTTGTTAAGCGAATTAAGGGCTGCATCCACAAGTCCCACATGCCTAGCGGAATCGCTCCGTGTTAGCTCCTCCTTCAATGCCTCCAGCTTCTTCTGCAAAAGCCTGATGAGGGGAATGACCTGACTCAGGCTGGCAGTGTCTGAACTGACTTCACGTGTGGCAAGTTCAAAGGGCATCAGAACCTTGCACAACGTTGAAATCATTCTCCACTGCACTTGAGACAGGTGCATTCCACCTACTATATCGTGCTCAATTGTATAGGCTTGAATGGCCTTTTGCTGCTCCTCCAACCTCTGAAGCATATAGAGGGTTGAATTCCACCTCGTTACCACTTCTTGCTTCAGATGATGGCAGGGCAGGTTCAGTAGTTTTTGGTGGTGCTCCAGTTTTCTGTACGTGGTGCCTGTACGCCGAAAGTGTCCCGCAATTCTTCTGGCCACCGACAGCATCTCTTGCACGCCCCTGTCGTTTTTAAAAAAATTCTGCACCACCAAATTCAAGGTATGTGCAAAACATGGGACGTGCTGGAATTGGCCCAGATTTAATGCACACACAATATTGCTGGCGTTGTCCGATGCCACAAATCCACAGGAGAGTCCAATTGGGGTAAGCCATTCCGCGATGATCTTCCTCAGTTGCCGTAAGAGGTTTTCAGCTGTGTGCGTATTCTGGAAAGCGGTGATACAAAGCGTAGCCTGCCTAGGAAAGAGTTGGCGTTTGCGAGATGCTGCTACTGGTGCCGCCGCTGCTGTTCTTGCGGCGGGAGTCCATACATCTACCCAGTGGGCTGTCACAGTCATATAGTCCTGACCCTGCCCTGCTCCACTTGTCCACATGTCCGTGGTTAAGTGGACATTGGGTACAGCTGCATTTTTTAGGACACTGGTGACTCTTTTTCTGAGGTCTGTGTACATTTTCGGTATCGCCTGCCTAGAGAAATGGAACCTAGATGGTATTTGGTACCGGGGACACAGTACCTCCAACAAGTCTCTAGTTGGCTCTGCAGTAATGATGGATACCGGAACCACGTTTCTCACCACCCAGGATGCCAAGGCCTCAGTTATCCGCTTTGCAGTAGGATGACTGCTGTGATATTTCATCTTCCTCGCAAAGGACTGTTGAACAGTCAATTGCTTACTGGAAGTAGTACAAGTGGGCTTACGACTTCCCCTCTGGGATGACCATCGACTCCCAGCGGCAACAACAGCAGCGCCAGCAGCAGTAGGCGTTACACGCAAGGATGCATCGGAGGAATCCCAGGCAGGAGAGGACTCGTCAGACTTGCCAGTGACATGGCCTGCAGGACTATTGGCATTCCTGGGGAAGGAGGAAATTGACACTGAGGGAGTTGGTGGGGTGGTTTGCGTGAGCTTGGTTACAAGAGGAAGGGATTTACTGGTCAGTGGACTGCTTCCGCTGTCACCCAAAGTTTTTGAACTTGTCACTGACTTATTATGAATGCGCTGCAGGTGACGTATAAGGGAGGATGTTCCGAGGTGGTTAACGTCCTTACCCCTACTTATTACAGCTTGACAAAGGGAACACACGGCTTGACACCTGTTGTCCGCATTTCTGGTGAAATACCTCCACACCGAAGAGCTGATTTTTTTGGTATTTTCACCTGGCATGTCAACGGCCATATTCCTCCCACGGACAACAGGTGTCTCCCCGGGTGCCTGACTTAAACAAACCACCTCACCATCAGAATCCTCCTGGTCAATTTCCTCCCCAGCGCCAGCAACACCCATATCCTCCTCATCCTGGTGTACTTCAACACTGACATCTTCAATCTGACTATCAGGAACTGGACTGCGGGTGCTCCTTCCAGCACTTGCAGGGGGCATGCAAATAGTGGAAGGCGCATGCTCTTCACGTCCAGTGTTGGGAAGGTCAGGCATCGCAAACGACACAATTGGACTCTCCTTGTGGATTTGGGATTTCAAAGAACGCACAGTTCTTTGCGGTGCTTTTGCCAGCTTGAGTCTTTTCAGTTTTCTAGCGAGAGGCTGAGTGCTTCCATCCTCATGTGAAGCTGAACCACTAGCCATGAACATAGGCCAGGGCCTCAGCCGTTCCTTGCCACTCCGTGTGGTAAATGGCATATTGGCAAGTTTACGCTTCTCCTCCGACAATTTTATTTTAGGTTTTGGAGTCCTTTTTTTTCTGATATTTGGTGTTTTGGATTTGACATGCTCTGTACTATGACATTGGGCATCGGCCTTGGCAGACGACGTTGCTGGCATTTCATCGTCTCGGCCATGACTAGTGGCAGCAGCTTCAGCACGAGGTGGAAGTGGATCTTGATCTTTCCCTAATTTTGGAACCTCAACTTTTTTGTTCTCCATATTTTATAGGCAGAACTAAAAGGCACCTCAGGTAAACAATGGAGATGGATGGATTGGATACTAGTATACAATTATGGACGGACTGCCACGGTTAGGTGGTATAAAAAAACCACGGTTAGGTGGTATATATTATAATAATAATACAATTATGGATGGACGGACTGCCTGCCGACTGCCGACACAGAGGTAGCCACAGCCGTGAACTACCGCACTGTACACTGGTTGATAAAGAGATAGTAGTATACTCGTAACAACTAGTATGACACTATGACGACGGTATAAAGAATGAAAAAAAAACCACGGTTAGGTGGTATATATTATAATAATAATACAATTATGGATGGACGGACTGCCTGCCGACTGCCGACACAGAGGTAGCCACAGCCGTGAACTACCGCACTGTACACTGGTTGATAAAGAGATAGTAGTATACTCGTAACAACTAGTATGACACTATGACGACGGTATAAAGAATGAAAAAAAAACCACGGTTAGGTGGTATATATTATAATAATAATACAATTATGGATGGACGGACTGCCTGCCGACTGCCGACACAGAGGTAGCCACAGCCGTGAACTACCGCACTGTACACTGGTTGATAAAGAGATAGTAGTATACTCGTAACAACTAGTATGACACTATGACGACGGTATAAAGAATGCAAAAAAAACCACAGTTAGGTGGTATATATTATAATAATAATACAATTATGGATGGACGGACTGCCTGCCGACTGCCGACACAGAGGTAGCCACAGCCGTGAACTACCGCACTGTACACTGGTTGATAAAGAGATAGTAGTATACTCGTAACAACTAGTATGACACTATGACGGTATAAAGAATGAAAAAAAAACCACGGTTAGGTGGTATATATTATAATAATAATACAATTATGGATGGACGGACTGCCTGCCGACTGCCGACACAGAGGTAGCCACAGCCGTGAACTACCGCACTGTACACTGGTTGATAAAGAGATAGTAGTATACTCGTAACAATTAGGATGACACTATGACGGTATAAAGAATGAAAAAAAAACCACGGTTAGGTGGTAGGTATATAATAATAAATAATACAATTCTGGTCGGACGGACTGCCTGCCGTGTGCCGACACAGAGGTAGCCACAGCCGTGAACTACCGCACTGTACACTGGTTGATAAAGAGATAGTAGTATACTCGTAACAATTAGGATGACACTATGACGGTATAAAGAATGAAAAAAAAACCACGGTTAGGTGGTAGGTATATAATAATAAATAATACAATTCTGGTCGGACGGACTGCCTGCCGTGTGCCGACACAGAGGTAGCCACAGCCGTGAACTACCGCACTGTACACTGGTTGATAAAGAGATAGTAGTATACTCGTAACAATTAGGATGACACTATGACGGTATAAAGAATGAAAAAAAAACCACGGTTAGGTGGTAGGTATATAATAATAAATAATACAATTCTGGTCGGACGGACTGCCTGCCGTGTGCCGACACAGAGGTAGCCACAGCCGTGAACTACCGCACTGTACACTGGTTGATAAAGAGGTAGTAGTATACTCGTAACAATTAGGATGACACTATGACGGTATAAAGAATGAAAAAAAAACCACGGTTAGGTGGTAGGTATATAATAATAAATAATACAATTCTGGTCGGACGGACTGCCTGCCGTGTGCCGACACAGAGGTAGCCACAGCCATGAACTACCGCACTGTACACTGGTTGATAAAGAGATAGTAGTATACTCGTAACAATTAGGATGACACTATGACGGTATAAAGAATGAAAAAAAAACCACGGTTAGGTGGTAGGTATATAATAATAAATAATACAATTCTGGTCGGACGGACTGCCTGCCGTGTGCCGACACAGAGGTAGCCACAGCCGTGAACTACCGCACTGTACACTGGTTGATAAAGAGATAGTAGTATACTCGTAACAATTAGGATGACACTATGACGGTATAAAGAATGAAAAAAAAACCACGGTTAGGTGGTAGGTATATAATAATAAATAATACAATTCTGGTCGGACGGACTGCCTGCCGTGTGCCGACACAGAGGTAGCCACAGCCGTGAACTACCGCACTGTACTGTGTCTGCTGCTAATATAGACTGGTTGATATTTAAAGAGATATTAGTAGTATACAACAATACTATACTGGTGGTCAGGCACTGGTCACCACTCCTGCAGCAAAAGTGTGCACTGTTAATTAATATAATTGTACTCCTGGCTCCTGCTAACAACCTGCAGTGCTCCCCAGTCTCCCCCACAATTAATTATAAGCTTTTAATTTATACATTGATGACTGTGCAGCACACTGGGCTGAGCTGAGTGCACACAGACTGAGTCACACTGTGTGACTGACTATGCTGTGTATCGTTTTTTTTTTCAGGCAGAGAACGGATATAGCAGAGAGAAGTGAACGGATATATTATATTAAATAAAAGTTAACTAGCAACTGCACTGGTCACTGACTGTGGTAAACTAACTCTGTCTGCGACTCTGCACAATCTCTCTCTATCTAATCTATCTATCTCTATTCTAATGGAGAGGACGCCAGACACGTCCTCTCCCTATCAATCTCAATGCACGAGTGAAAATGGCGGCGACGCGCGGCTCCTTATATAGAATCCGAGTCTCGCGAGAATCCGACAGCGTCATGATGACGTTCGGGCGCGCTCGGGTTAACCGAGCAAGGCGGGAAGATCCGAGTCGCTCGGACCCGTGGAAAAAAAAGTGAAGTTCGTGCGGGTTCGGATTCAAAGAAACCGAACCCGCTCATCTCTACTAACCCTCAGGGGGTGGCAGCTAGGACTAACCCCCCCCCCCTCCTAGTGCCTTCCCTAACACCCCCTCCCCCAGTCCTAACCCTCCCTCCAATACTCGCCTTCGGGATGTTGGCTGTCTGTGTGCCGGCACCAGTCTCCCAAGTGGTGTCAGGATTCCAACATCGGTCAAATGACCGCCGGTATACCGTCTGCCGGGATGGTAAATGTATCCTGAGGACAGGTAGTGAGTGTGGAGGGATAGGTGGTTCAGTAAAATGTAACAGCTCAAACTGCGATCATTCACTGATAAATTGATTTATAGCTCTCCCTTTTTAACCATTGCAGTCATAAAAGCAATGTTTTTTAAACTTTTAAATAAAGCTTGTTAGCATCCCCAGCACACTGTATATGCTGGGAGATGTAGTTCTCAATATGAAAACATTTAATTACTGTATGAACTCTAATTCCCCAACTGAAACCTCTCACAAACACACACTCCTAAATCTAGTACACACACACACACATTTCCCCAGTACTGACAACTCTCATCACTTCCACACACTGACAACTCCCTCCTGCTCCTCTCCCCACTGACACTGACAGCTCCCTCACAGTCACACACATCCTCCACCCCCCCACACACACACACTGATAGCACACATGCACAAATCCCCCCCTCCTCGACACTAACTGTCACGGACTGCTTGGGCAGCAGGGGGCAGGCTCTGACTTGAAGTGCTGAAATTCAACAGCTCTCTCGAACTTGCAAGGCATGGCTGTGCAGCTGGCTCCAGCCATCTCCTTGCCCACTGTGTAATTTGTGGCGTTCTCTGATGTTCCCCGCTCTGCCTCTACAACCGGCACATAATGTACAGCAGTGGTGACTCCTGAGTATGGGCCTGGAGAACTCCGCCTACCGGGGGGTAGGGATTAATAATTTCAAAGGGGCAGAGCTAGGAGTGAAGCAGTGGACAGCAGTTGAGGGGCGTTTCAAACTGTAACAGGGTTGGGACAATTTCAGTATCCTTCCCTCACCGTCTAATTGGTCAGTCCCACGCTGATTGCCATAGCGCCCTTTCGAGACTGCAGAACTCTATCCCTTAGCCACGGTTGGCACAGCTGGATGGTGCCCCTGGCAAGTGCCATCCTGGCCAAGGGGTAGATACGCCCCTGAGGGTCAGGGCCAGCAACAGAAATCTCGGGGCCCAGTGCACTGATATCTCTGGGGCCCCCTCAACCCCCCTTAACTTGGCAGAGGGATCTTTAAAAAAAATGGAGCCTTTGACTCGGACCGTCAGTGAGGCCGGCAGGTGGTTTTCATACTGGGCTATCCAGCTCTTCGGTGGCGGTGGCAGGGACATTCAGAAAAGGGCCAGCACAGCAACATGCATAATAATGGCAATACAGTATGGACCACAGGGACTGGACAAAGTGATGGGGTAAAAGGAGGGGGGAGGGTTTAGTTGGCCTGTTAATTGTTTTCCTGCTTAAATTGAGCAGTTGGTGGATACACTTTAAAAAGCAATATTGGCACTGTGGCCCCATTATTTCTGTTCTTAATACTTGGAGCCCTGAACAAGTGTCCCCTTTGTCCCCCCTGTCACCGGGCCTGTTCAGGCGTTACCTATGGAGAAGCTGCGACATGACATCCTAGGACACGATACTGCACCATGCATCACCATTATATTTCAGTGTGCCTTGTCAATATTTAAATCTTGTTCTGTGTGACGTGAGTTGTAAATGGTTGAAAATCTCTGTGCTACAGTATCGTCACCATGTAGTTATAACAACACCGCAAAACCACCAAAAGACGTGTTTTGTTAGAGGGACTGCTGGAGGGGCCCATTGGGGCCCCCAGTTTGCTACCCCACCCCAGTATACCTGTGCTGTAGCCAGTGGAAGAGGCACTATCTTCCCGGTGATCTCTTCGGGAAGATGGTGCCGCACATAGAAAGCAAAGACTCTGGCTGCACTCTCCTGCCCTCGCTCTAAGCAAGGTGATCGGGCCACAAAAGGACCCCTGCCGGACCCCGGCCTGTGGGCCACAAAAGGATGCATTGGGGGCGGCATGCGGCCCATGGGTTTGACACCCCTGCCCTAGAGTATCAAAATTTGTTTCACGGCACCCCTAGGCCAAAGTTTTTTTTATTGAGAAATTCAGAAAAAAATATAAAATTAAGTAAATTGTGTTTATAGCATGTCATCCTCAGGTTCAGTTATGTTGTGAGGGAATGGTTTTGCCAATTTAATAAAGTATAAATAATTTTAATTGGTCCTGGACCACCAAACTATGCTACCAGTGCAAGAACCCCAGTTTGGAAACTACTGCCATAAAATAAACCTTTTTTGTTTTTTTTAAACTACATGTAATACACCTTAGATCTCAGTTCCTAAAAGGTTTTAAACCCTTGCATACAGTAAACTACACATATTTAAAAATCCTACACCGGGCACAAGTGCTCACGGGCCAATTTCATGGCAGTCTCGGATAGGAGGGCATTGTGGATTCACCAAGGGAATGCTGATGCTGACTCCAAGAAGAAAGGGAGTCTCTTCCCTATGAAGGTGAAGCCTTGTTTGGCGACGGCCTAGTTAATTTGATCTCGGCAGCTCCCGCAGGTAAGTCATCCTTCTTGCCCTATGTTCCCTCTCAACGGATGAAGACGCATCATTATCTGACGCAGTCATTTCGGCCCAATAGATATGCAAGAAGTTAAGATTCCCCTTTCTTTGCAGGTAGAGGAAGGAAAAGAGGGAAGAGGTCTGTAGCCTCTTCAAGATCGCAGGAGCAGAGATCGTCCTCTGCTTCTGCCAAATCCACTGCATGACGCTGGGGCTCTCTTGCAGGAGCCCGCACCAGTGGGGGGCACGTCTAAAACTCTTCAGTCAGTTCTAGATTCATTCGGACCTGGACTCGTGGGTTTTACAAATAGTGTCCCAAGGGTACAAACTGGGGTTTCAAGACGTTCCCCCTCACCGATTGTTCAAATCAGCCTTAGTCAGCAGGGAGAAGGTTTTTATTCAAGCCTCTTCGTGGTCCAGAAGCCGGACGGCTCAGTCAGACCAATCTTAAATCTGAAATCCCTTAATTTCTACCTAAAGAAATTCAATTTCAAGATGGAATCTCTCAGGGTAGTGATCTCCAGTCCGGGGGATAAAGGAGATTTCATGGTTTTGGTAGACATAAAGGATGCCTACTTATATGTTCCCATTTAGCCACTGCATCAAGCTACCTGAGGTTTGCAATTCAGGATTGTCATTACCAATTTCAGACGTTGCCGTTTGGTCTGTCCACGGCTCCGAGGATTTTCACCAGGGTGATGGCGGAAATGATGGTCCTCCTTCGCAAGCAAGGAGTCACAATTATCCCGTACTTGGATGATCTCCTGATAAAGGCGAGATCCAGGGACCAGTTGGTGCAAAACATCTACTCTCCCTGACAGTTCTTCAACAACATGGTTGGCTCCTAAACTTGCCAAAATCGCAGTAGGTCCCAATGACGCGGTTGTTGTTTTTGGGAGTGATACTGGACACAGAAGAGGTTTTCTTCTAGTGGAAAGGCTCTGGAGATCCAGAGTCTGGTCAAACAAATTCTGAAACCAGCAAGAGTGTTAATCCATCAATGCATTCAGTTGCTGGGGAAGATGGTTGCGGCCTACGAGGCCATTCAGTTTGGCAGGTTCCATGCCAGAGTGTTCCAGTGGGACCTGTTGGACAAGTGGTCCGGATCCCACCTACACATGCACCGGAGGATAATCCTGTCTTCCAAGACCAGACTCTCACTCCATTGGTGGCTGCACAGTTCTCACCACCTAGAGGGGCGATAGTTCGGGATCCAGGACGGGATCCTAGGGACCACGGATGCAACCCTCCGAGGCTGGAGAGCAGTCACACAGGGGGAAAACATCCAAGGAAGATGGTCAAGTCTTCCTTGGATGTTTTCATCTCCACATAAATGTTCTGGAGTTAAGGGCCATTTAATAACTGCAGACACAGTACGCACTGGGACGGGTGCCCAGCATCCTCTACGGACTAAGAGAAAAGGATTTACCGGTAGGTATTAAAATCCTATTTTCTCTAACGTCCTAGAGGATGCTGGGGACTCCGTAAGGACCATGGGGATAGACGGGCTCCGCAGGAGACATGGGCACTTTAAGAAAGACTTTAGTTCTGGGTGTGCACTGGCTCCTCCCTCTATGCCCCTCCTCCAGACCTCAGTTTGATACTGTACCCAGTGGAGACACACCGACACACCACACACACAGGGAATACTTTTACTGAAGACATTTCCCCCACAAGGCCCTTTGGAGAGACAGAGAGAGAGTATGCCAGCACATACCCCAGCGCTATATAACCCAGGAATAGCACAGTAACTTAATGTTTGAACAATAGGTGAGGGGGAACATCTTGAAACCCCAGTTTGTACCCTTGGGACACTATTTGTAAAACACACGAGTCCATGTCCGAATGAATCCAGAACTGACTGAAGAGTTTTAGACGTGCCCCCACTGGTGCGGGCTCCTGCAAGAGAGCCCCAGCGTCATGCAGTGGATTTGGCAGAAGCAGAGGATGATCTCTGCTCCTGCGATCTTGAAGAGGATGCAGACCTCTTCTCTCTTCTCCTTCCTCTACCTGCAAAGAAAGGGGAATCTTAACTTCTTGCATATCTATTGGGCCGAAATGACTGCATCAGATAATGATGCGTCTTCATCCGTTGGGAGGGAACATAGGGCAAGAAGGTTGACTTACCTGCGGGAGCTGCCGAGATCAAATTAACTAGGCAGTCACCAAACAAGGCTTCACCTTCATAGGGAAGAGACTCCCTTTCTTCTTGGAGTCAGCATCAGCATTCTCTTGGTGAATCCACAATGCCCTCCTATCCGACACTGCCATGAAATTGGCCCGTGAACTCAAGAGTCCTATATCCCTTGCAGTCTCACGTAAGTATGCTGCAGTGTCCTTGATATGATACAACGTAAGGAGTATCCCATCTCTCCAGGGTATCTATATCGGATGACAAGGTATTCGACCAATTCTTGAATACTACTACTCACCCATGCACATGTAATGGCAGGTCTAAGTAATGTACCCGTGGTTACATAACTAGAAATAATGTAGCTTCCTGCATACGATCCGCTGGATTTGTGACAGGGCCCCGTGCAGAACAGGGGGTGACTCCCACTTTATTCTGTCCGCGGCGGGAAATGAATAAACAACCAGAATCCTTTTGGGGATTTGAAACCATCTTGTCGAGCTGGCCCAGACTTTCTCAAACAGAGATGGAGGAACGTTACATCAGCTTTCATTATATATCTATATATACATACATATAGACCCCTTTGTCAGGAACAGCAGGGTCTTCAGTGATTTTAATATGTCCTTAATATCCACAATCATGTACTGAATGCTCCTTGCCAATATTGGATCTAATCAGGAAACATTATGGTCGACATAAGTATCAGTATCCGTGTCAGTATCAGTGTGTAGTAACTGGGCAAAATAACATTTTTGCGACCCAGCGGGGCCTGAGGGAAAAGAAACATAGCCATGAATATCACATCTATTCTCTACGTCTGTGTCTGGGACACAGATTTATCCAACCTTACTCTGATATTACTGAAACATTTACCCAGTCAGTTATTGGTGGTGCCAACAGGGCCACCATCATATGTCTGCATTCCTAATATAGTTTCCTCTTGGGAAAAACATTCAGCCACCGACATGTTGACACACATATACCAAGTACCCACAGACACACCGGCTTATGGGGGACAGACCGTCAGTAAATCTCTCAGAGGGACACAGAGGATTTTTCAGCTCACAATCCAGCGCCAAAAGTACACAGTCTGGGAAATAATAAACTCTATAGTGATAGACTTGTAATGCTCTAAAGATGTTCTGGTGAGGTGAGGAAGAAGCCCCGCCGCTGTAATGGCGCGTATCTGTCCCGCTCAGAAATAATTAATTACGCTAGCGGGGTAAGGACAGTGCCCAGGCACTAATGTCCACTTTTTCCAGCCTTTTGTGAGGAATTTATGCTGCCCAGGGTGCCCCCCCCCCCCGTGCCCTGCACCCTGCAGTGCCTGTGTTTGTGTGGGAGCATGGCGCGCAGCGTTCCGCTCGCTGCTCGGTACCTCAGAATGCCGTCACTGAAGAGAAGTCTTCTGTTCTTCTGCTACTCACCTGTCTTCTGGCTCTGTAAGGGGGTGACGGCAGGCTGCGGGAGTGTGCATCTAGGCGTACCCAGCGATCAGCACCCTCAGGAGCTAATGGTGTCCTGTCAGCCTGAAGCAGAGCCATTGAACTCACTAGAAGTTGGTCATACTTCTCTCCCCTAAGTCCCACGAAGCAGGGAGACTGTTGCCAGCAGCCTCCCTGAAAATAAAAAAAACTAACAAGTCTTTTCAGAGAAACTCAGTAGAGCTCCCCTGTAGTGCATCCAGTATCACTGCGCACAATACTAAAACTGGAGTCTGGAGGAGGGGCATAGAGGGAGGAGACAGTTCACACCCTTTGAAAGTCTTAAAGTGCCCATGTCTCCTGCGGATCCCGTCTATACCCCATGGTTCTTAATGTGACCCCAGCATCCTCTAGGACGTATGAGAAAACAAATAACGCACACACGAGGAGGAGAGAACTAAGGAAGCTATAAGGAGAAGAGGGGAGGGAGGGGGGGTTGAAAGGTAAGGTAGTAAAGGCATATTGGATAAACTACAACCTTATACATATTCATTAATGTACCAGTAGTTAGAAGTAGAAGAGCTCTAACAGAAACCACAAAGCTTATCTAAAGCCACACCACACTGGATATGCCCAATCTCATTTGATTTTTGAAGCAAAGCAGTATTGGACTTTGTTAATACATGGATGGGAGACTGCTTGGTAGTATCAGATTCTTTAGGTGTTTTTAAACTACCAACACCATTTTCTTGGTACATTTAATTTTTACATGTATTCTTTTATGTACCAGAAGTTAGAAGTAGAAGAGCTGTAACAGAAACCACCAGCTCATCTACAGCCACAGCACACTGGATTTGCCCAATCTCTCCTGATCATGGAAGCTGAGCAGTGTTGGTCCTGGTTTTAGTACTTGGATGGGAGACCACAAGGAAATACCAGGAGCTGTGTGTATTTTCACCAGAAGAGCAATACAAAATGTACAAGTGATATATTAAAATCATCTTTCCAGCTTGAATTTCAATGATGCATTGGGGCAACGATTTTGTGAGAAACATCTTCACCCTTAAATAAAGATTTTCTTAATTCCTTACCTGTGTGCTAATTAGAGTGGATTTTTGAAAGAAAACAATACTGTCAATATACTATTAAAACAAATTAAAATGGTAAAAGTTATTGTACTTTAAGTAAAAATAAAAGAGCCAAAATATCAATCCCAGTTTTGGATTACTTTAATTAACAAACAAAAAAATGCATATAGCAGAGGATAGTTTCAATCTGCCTACCTCTGGGTTATGGGCCCAGCATGCTTTCATTGCTGTACTCTGCTGCACATGTAAGTGCAAGAGATCCTGAAGCACTCACTCATCATGGGAAAGTACCAATGTGTTTCTTCGTTGGTTGATAGAAGAAACATCTTACAAAAACGCTCCAGATTATTGACTTTTTTAAGTTTTTCTAGGAAACGTTTTAGATGAATACTTATTAGCATTTGTCAGTATGTACTTTTGCAAAGTGTCTCTGTGGCGCAATCAGTTAGTGTGTACAGCTATTAACCAAAAGGTTGGTGGTTCAATCCCACCCAGGGACGTAATTGACTTTGTTATCAGATTTTGGTGATCTTTAAGTAGACAAGTCAAATTTCATACCCCCTGTTATGGTGTAGGGTACCTGGCCTTCTTTGATGCAATCAGAGTTAGATTTGATTCAGTGATTTTATAAAAACATCTAGGAAGCACAATTTAGCAGTGGGTTGCAGAGAAAAAGAAATATGCTGGCAAAAAAATCAAATTGCGTGATTAAACAGCTCTACATTTTCTGGCTTTATTTTTATGCTAACAAATTTGTTCTCTGAAAAGTGTCCACAAAGCCAAGTCTCTGATTAACACCTTTGTAGGGATGGTTTTTCACCTATTACTAAATTAAACTTGCTTCATTGGAAAGGCAGCAAGATGTATCCTCATTTCAATGTCTACTGAAATAATACAGGTTGACACCAGGAAACATTAACGCCACTGCATCCTTGCTGCTTTCTCATGTGGAAGTTTAATGTGAAAACAAGGTGATATCTAATTAGCACACAGGTAAGGAATTAAGAAAATCTTTATTTAAGGGTGAAGATGTTTCTCACAAAATTGTTGACCCAATGCATCATTGAAATTCAAGCTGGAAAGATGATTTTAATATATCACTTGTACATTTTGTATTGCTCTTCTGGTGACAATGTAGTTTGTTTTTGTCAATTACCATTTTAATAATAGGGTAAAGAAAATGAAGTGGATTTTTGAAAGAAAACAATACTGTCAATATACTATTAAAACAAATTAAAATGGTAAAAGTTATTGTACTTTAAGTAAAAATAAAAGAGACAAAATATCAATCCCAGTTTTGGATTACTTTAATTAACAAAAAAAAATGCATATAGCAGAGGATAGTTTCAATCTGCCAACCTCTGGGTTATGAGCCCAGCATGCTTCCATTGCAGTACTCTGCTGCACATGTAAGTGCAAGAGATCCTGAAGCACTCACTCATCATGGGAAAGTACCAATGTGTTTCTTCGTTGGTTGATGGAAGAAACATCTTACAAAAACTCTCCAGATTATTGACTTTTTAAAGTTTTTCTAGGAAACGTTTTAGATGAATGCTTATTAGCCTTTGTCAGTACGGACTTTTGCAAAGTGTCTCTGTGGCGCAATCAGTTAGTATGTACGGCTATTAACCATAAGGTTGGTGGTTCAATCCCACCCAGGACCTAATTTCCCTTGTTATCAGATTTTGGTGATCTTTAAGTAGACAAGTCAAAATTTCAAACCCCCTGTTACGGTGTAGGGTACCTGGCCTTCTCTGATGTAATCAGAGTTAGATTTGATTCAGTGATTTTATAAAAACAGCTAGGAAGCACAATTTAGCAGTGGGTTGCAGAGAAAAAAAATATGCTGGCAGAAAAATCCAATTGAGTGATTAAACAGCTCTTCATTTTCTGGCTTTATTTTTATGCTAACAAATTTGTTCTCTGAAAAGTGTCCACAAAGCCAAGTCTCTGATTAACACCTTTGT
This sequence comes from Pseudophryne corroboree, assembly GCF_028390025.1. Lineage (NCBI taxonomy): Eukaryota > Metazoa > Chordata > Amphibia > Anura > Myobatrachidae > Pseudophryne > Pseudophryne corroboree. Next base: position 56,246 of record NW_026968606.1, read on the forward strand.
AAGGATGGTTTTTCACCTATTACTAAATTAAACTTGCTTCATTGGAAAGGCAGCAAGATGCATCCTCATTTCAATGTCTACTGAAATAATACAAGTTGACACCAGGAAACATTAACGCCACTGCATCCTTGCTGCTTTCTCATGTGGAAGTCTGTTTAATATGAAAACAAGGTGATATCTAATTAGCACACAGGTAAGGAATTAAGAAAATCTTTATTTAAGGGTGAAGATGTTTCTCACAAAATCGTTGCCCCAATGCATCATTGAAATTCAAGCTGGAAAGATGATTTTAATATATCACTTGTACATTTTGTATTGCTCTTCTGGTGACAATGTAGTTTGTTTTTGTCAATTACCATTTTAATAATAGGGTAAAGAAAATGAAGTGGATTTTTGAAAGAAAACAATACTGTCAATATACTATTAAAACAAATTAAAATGGTAAAAGTTATTGTACTTTAAGTAAAAATAAAAGAGACAAAATATCAATCCCAGTTTTGGATTACTTTAATTAACAAAAAAAAATGCATATAGCAGAGGATAGTTTCAATCTGCCAACCTCTGGGTTATGAGCCCAGCATGCTTCCATTGCAGTACTCTGCTGCACATGTAAGTGCAAGAGATCCTGAAGCACTCACTCATCATGGGAAAGTACCAATGTGTTTCTTCGTTGGTTGATGGAAGAAACATCTTACAAAAACTCTCCAGATTATTGACTTTTTAAAGTTTTTCTAGGAAACGTTTTAGATGAATGCTTATTAGCCTTTGTCAGTACGGACTTTTGCAAAGTGTCTCTGTGGCGCAATCAGTTAGTATGTACGGCTATTAACCATAAGGTTGGTGGTTCAATCCCACCCAGGACCTAATTTCCCTTGTTATCAGATTTTGGTGATCTTTAAGTAGACAAGTCAAAATTTCAAACCCCCTGTTACGGTGTAGGGTACCTGGCCTTCTCTGATGTAATCAGAGTTAGATTTGATTCAGTGATTTTATAAAAACAGCTAGGGAGCACAATTTAGCAGTGGGTTGCAGAGAAAAAAAATATGCTGGCAGAAAAATCCAATTGAGTGATTAAACAGCTCTTCATTTTCTGGCTTTATTTTTATGCTAACAAATTTGTTCTCTGAAAAGTGTCCACAAAGCCAAGTCTCTGATTAACACCTTTGTAAGGATGGTTTTTCACCTATTACTAAATTAAACTTGCTTCATTGGAAAGGCAGCAAGATGCATCCTCATTTCAATGTCTACTGAAATAATACAAGTTGACACCAGGAAACATTAACGCCACTGCATCCTTGCTGCTTTCTCATGTGGAAGTCTGTTTAATATGAAAACAAGGTGATATCTAATTAGCACACAGGTAAGGAATTAAGAAAATCTTTATTTAAGGGTGAAGATGTTTCTCACAAAATCGTTGCCCCAATGCATCATTGAAATTCAAGCTGGAAAGATGATTTTAATATATCACTTGTACATTTTGTATTGCTCTTCTGGTGACAATGTAGTTTGTTTTTGTCAATTACCATTTTAATAATAGGGTAAAGAAAATTAAGTGGATTTTTGAAAGAAAACAATACTGTCAATATACTATTAAAACAAATTAAAATGGTAAAAGTTATTGTACTTTAAGTAAAAATAAAAGAGCCAAAATATCAATCCCAGTTTTGGATTACTTTAATTAACAAACAAAAAAATGCATATAGCAGAGGATAGTTTCAATCTGCCTACCTCTGGGTTATGGGCCCAGCATGCTTCCATTGCTGTACTCTGCTGCACATGTAAGTGCAAGAGATCCTGAAGCACTCACTCATCATGGGAAAGTACCAATGTGTTTCTTCGTTGGTTGATAGAAGAAACATCTTACAAAAACTCTCCAGATTATTGACTTTTTTAAGTTTTTCTAGGAAACGTTTTAGATGAATGCTTATTAGCATTTGTCAGTATGTTGTTCTGCAAAGTGTCTCTGTGGCGCAATCAGTTAGTGTGTACAGCTATTAACCAAAAGGTTGGTGGTTCAATCCCACCCAGGGACGTAATTGACCTTGTTATCAGATTTTGGTGATCTTTAAGTAGACAAGTCAAATTTCATACCCCCTGTTATGGTGTAGGGTACCTGGCCTTCTCTGATGTAATCAGAGTTAGATTTGATTCAGTGATTTTATAAAAACATATAGGAAGCACAATTTAGCAGTGGGTTGCAGAGAAAAAGAAATATGCTGGCAAAAAAATCAAATTGCGTGATTAAACAGCTCTTCATTTTCTGGCTTTATTTTTATGCTAACAAATTTGTTCTCTGAAAAGTGTCCACAAAGCCAAGTCTCTGATTAACACCTTTGTAGGGATGGTTTTTCACCTATTACTAAATTAAACTTGCTTCATTGGAAAGGCAGCAAGATGCATCCTCATTTCAATGTCTACTGAAATAATACAGGTTGACACCAGGAAACATTAACGCCACTGCATCCTTGCTGCTTTCTCATGTGGAAGTCTGTTTAATGTGAAAACAAGGTGATATCTAATTAGCACACAGGTAAGGAATTAAGAAAATCTTTATTTAAGGGTGAAGATGTTTCTCACAAAATTGTTGACCCAATGCATCATTGAAATTCAAGCTGGAAAGATGATTTTAATATATCACTTGTACATTTTGTATTGCTCTTCTGGTGACAATGTAGTTTGTTTTTGTCAATCACCATTTTAATAATAGGGTAAAGAAAATGAAGTGGATTTTTGAAAGAAAACAATACTGTACCCAGTGGAGACTGGGTGCTTTTCAGGAGCTCTCCTGAGCTTTCTGACAGAAAGTGTTTTGTTAGGTTTTTAATTTTCAGGGAGCACTGCTGGCAACAGACTCCCTCATCGAGGGACTGAGGGGAGAGAAGCAGCCCTACTCTCTGAGTTGCAAGGTCCTGCTTCTTAGGCTACTGGACACCATTAGCTCCAGTGGGATTGGTACGCAGGATCTCACCCTCGCCGTCCGTCCCAGAGCCGCGCCGCCGTCCCCCTCGCAGAGCCGGAAGATAGAAGCCGGGTGAGTATGAGAAGAAAAGAAGACTTCAGAGTCGGCAGAAGACTTCATGATCTTCACTGAGGTAACGCACAGCACTGCAGCTGTGCGCCTTTGCTCCCATACACCTCACATACTCCGGTCACTGTAAGGGTGCAGGGCGCAGGGGGGGCGCCCTGGGCAGCAATATAAACCTCTTTCGCAAAAATATAACATATATACAGCTGGGCACTTTATATATGTATAAGCCCCCACCAATTTTACAGTTTAAGCGGGACAGAAGCCCGCCTCCGAGGGGGCGGGGCTTCTCCCTCAGCACTCACCAGCGCCATTTTTTCTCCACAGCACTACCCTGCTTATACCACGTTAGACAAGAGGGTTGAAAAGAGGGGGGGGGGGGCACATAATTCGCAAATTACATACAGCAGCACTACTGGGCAAACATTAAGTTACTGTTTTATTCCTGGGTTATATAGCGCTGGGGGGTGTGCTGGCATACTCTCTCTCTGTCTCTCCAAAGGGCCTTGTGGGGAAACTGTCTTCAGAAAAAGCATTCCCTGTGTGTGAAGTGTGTCGGTACACGTGTGTCGACATGTCTGAGGAAGAAGGCTATATTAGAGAGGAGCGGGAGCAAATGAATGTGGTGTCTCCGCCGACAGCTGATTGGATGGATATGTGGAATGTTTTAAATGCTAGTGTAAACTCATTGCACAAAAGATTAGACAAGGCAGAAGCTTTGGGACAGTCAGGGTTTCAACCCATGCCTGATCCTATGTTGCAGGGACTGTCAGGGTCTCATAAGCGCCCACTATCCCAGATTGTTGACACAGATACCGACACGGATTCTGACTCCAGTGTCGATTACGATGATGCAAAGTTACAGCCAAAATTGGCAAAATCCATTCGATTTATGATTATGGCAATAAAAGATGTTTTGCACATCACAGAGGAACCCCGTCGCTGACAAGAGGGTACATATGTACAAGGGAAAGAAGCCTGAGGTAACCTTTCCCCCCTCACACGAGCTGAACGAGTTATGTGAAAAAGCTTGGGAATCTCCAGATAAAAGACTGCAGATTTCCAAAAGGATTCTTATGGCGTATCCTTTCCCATCAACGGATAGGTTACGATGGGAATCCTCCCCTAGGGTGGACAAAGCATTAACACGCTTATCCAAGAAGGTAGCCCTCCCGTCCCAGGATACGGCTACCCTCAAAGAGTGTGCTGACCGCAAACAGGAGATTACCCTGAAGTCCATTTATACACATTCAGGTACCTTACTCAGACCGGCAATTGCGTCGGCCTGGGTGTGTAGTGCTGTAGCGGCATGGACAAATACCTTATCTGAGGGGATGGATAGCCTAGACAAGGATACTATTTTATTGACCCTGGGGCATATAAGAGATGCTGTCCTATATATGTGTGTATGCAAACTACAGGTGGTGCTGCAGGGCCCACACCCTTTTACTTGTCTTGTAGAGCAGCTCTGAAGCTGTTACAGTGCCCAGCTGCTGCAAGAAATCAGCTTGAATGCTTCAGGGGCTTGGGCATGGCCAACATGAGCCCCACACCGAAGGAGGGTGGGGGTGTTTAATGCAAACTTGGGGTTATCCAAGCGCCGCAAAAGGCCGCCATGCCCTGCATGCCCCTTTTCTCTTTTCATATACAGATGAGGGTTCCAGCCAACTTTGGCCCACTGCTTGGATGACATCACCGTATGCAAATCCGTCTGCTGCAGACCTTCCCCCAGGAATGCTTGCAATAGTTGTTGCATATGGTTTAATGTCTGAGGGTGCTTCAGTATTAGGCAGCCTTCCGCCCTCCCATGTTCATCTGAAAAGATGTGGTCTCCCTGCAGTTGTTGTCCCCAGACGAGAGTTCCCTTGTGCTTCCTCAGTTAAATCTCCTTAACTTGACGGGGGTGTGCCCGAGCAGCCACCCTCCCCAGCCCTATCCCAACACATACTTATCTTGCATATGAGATCTCTTGATCATGAAGATAGTTCTCACAGGTTGAGGTTCATCCTGGCCCCGCTCCCCGCTGGAGAGCGCTGATGGGGACAGCAGCGGGGCTTCAGCAGAAGGGTGAGTACGTGTGGCCAGAGACCTCCCTTCCCATGTGCAGGCCTGCAGAGTCTGCCGCGCAGGATGGGGCATGTGGCACTCTCCCTCCCAGGGGCTCTTCCAGATGTAGCTCCTCAGCAGTATTTTTCCCGGGCTGCGCGGCGCTCTCCCCGACTGGCATCCGCCCTGGAACACTGCCTTCCTCAACGCAACATCAGCAGGGGGCCCTGGCCTCATCACCATCCCAGGTCTTTCTCATGTATGTATCATGTATGTGTGTGTGATATATGTATGAATCATATATGTTTGTGATATATATATCTATCTATCTATCTATCTATCTATCTATCTATCTATCTATCTATCTATCTATCTATCTATCGTATGTGTGTGTGTGTATATATATGTATCTATCATGTATGTATGTATCTATCTTGTATGTATGTGTTCTATCTATCTATCCTATCTATCGTGTGTGTGATATATGTATGTATCTATCATGTATGTATGTATGTATGTATCACACCTTCCTCTATACATATACATACATACATACACACACACACACACACACACACACACACACACACACACCTATATCTGTACGTACACTGACATACACACACCAACATCTATACATTAACACGCTGACCCCTAAACGTACACCAACGTACCCACACCTGCATCTATACCTACACATGCTGACACGTGGACGTACACCGGCTTACCCACATGTGAATCTATACATACATGTGCTGACACCTGGACATACACTGATGTACCCACACCTAACATCTATACATACACATGCTAACACCTGGACGTATACAGACGTACCCACATTTGCATCCATGCATATATAGATGTAGGTGTGTGTACGTCAGTGTACGTCCAGGTGTCAACGCGTGTATGTATAGATGCAGGTGTGGGTACGTCTGTGTATGTCCAGGTGTCAGAATGTGTATGTATAGATGCAGGTGTGGGAAGGTCAGTGTAGGTTCAGGTGTCAGCGCGTGTATGTATAGATGCAGGTGCTTGTATGTCCAGATGTCAGTGCATGTATGTATAGATGCAAGTGTGGGTACGTCGGTGTATGTCCATTTGTCAGCGCGTGTATATATAGATGCAGGTGCTTGTATGTTGGTGTATGTCCAGGTGTCAGCATGTGTATGTATAGATGCAGGTGTGGGAATGTTGGTGTATGTCCAGGTGTCAGGGCGTGTATGTATGGATATTAGGTGTGGGTACATCAGTGTATGTCCAGGTGTTAGCGCATGTATGTATAGATGTATATATACACACACATACGATAGATAGATAGATAGATAGATACATATTATAAGGGCACGGTCGTGCCCTTATATTAAGGCTGAATCGAACAAACGGAATTCTCCCATAGGGAACTTCTGAGATGGGGGCATGGTGTTTGAGGGGCTACACCTCAAAACTGATTGGACGTACTGAGCTGAAATTTGGCCTGGGCGTGTAGAATCGTCACCCGGTGCTGCATGCCAAATTTCAGGGCAAAATAATAAAAAATGAGGAATTGGGAGTAACCTAAAGTTCCAACTGTCAGTTTTTTTCTGTGACTTCCTTTGTGGCTTTTTGACACCGTTTTCCTATAGAGTGAATTAGATATTTTTTGGGAAGGCATAACTCCGGATAGAGGACGAATTAAGACTTGGGGTTTGTTTTACTAGATAGAGTATGCCCCAGTGTAGTGCCTTTTGGGGTTGTGGTTTTTCAGAAAGTTATAGGGTTTTTTTAATTAAGAGAAATATGCCCCATTATAGAGATAGGGCTTTTCAATTTGTTGCGGCTGCGCAGTGGCCGCCAGGAGAGCGAGAGTGAGTGAGGGAAGGGGTCTCGTGCAGGCTGAGGTTATAAAAGTAGCTGCTGGCGGCAGGAGGAGAGCCAGCGGTTCCTGGGTGTGTGCACCTGCGGTCCCTTACAGACTGCAGCGACCCATTAGGACTGTGGAGGAGAGGGGTAGCGGCATAGCAGCCGCAGGCTTACCGAAAGTGCTCACTACTGAGCAATATGGTCCCCTTACCCGAAGTGGGAGCCGCAGCGGGAGGAATAGCTGGAGTTGCGCCGCAGGAGAAAGTCAGAGGACATCCAGAAGAGACATCCGGTGCAGCGCTGACTCCTGACTGACAGCGCTTGCCTACTGAGCGGTGTGGTACCCCCACACCTGAAGCGGGTGCGGGAGCGGCAGCGGCAGCCGGAGAAGACAGCTGTGCTGCACGGAAGAAGTCAGGCAGCAGCACCAGCGGGCTGAGGTGGGGAGGATCAGTATGGTCCCTTACGTGCGGCTCACATTCAGATCCATCCGGCTCCCTTCCCCTCCTCCCCTGCACCCTTAGCAGCCTGCCCCCACATCTCATTCACCCACCGCCGCAGACTCCTCCCCCACACGGTTATTATAATAAGGCCACCCCCCTACCCCCTTCCCTCCCTGCTGTGTGTCCAGCCACCCCCCCCCTCACCTGCTGTGTGTCCGGCCTACCCCCCCCTCCCTGCTGTGTGTCCAGCCACCCCCCCCTCACCTGCTGTGCGTCTGGCCTACCTCCCCCCCCTCCCTGCTGTGTGTCCAGCCACCCCCCCTCACCTGCTGTGCGTCTGGCCTACCCCCCCTCCCTGCTGTGTGTCCAGCCACCCCTTCCCTCACCTGCTGTGCGTCTGGCCTACCCCCCCCCTGCTGTGTGTCCAGCCCCCCCCCCTCCCTGCTGTGTGTCCGGCCTACCCCCCCCCTCCCTGCTGTTTGTCCGGCCTACCCCCCCCCCTCCCTGCTGTGTGTCCAGACCCCCCCCCCCTCACCTGCTGTGTGTCCAGCCACCCCCCCCCTCACCTGCTGTGTGTCCGGCCCACCCCCCCCTCCCTGCTGTTTGTCCGGCCACCCTCCCCTCCCCTGCTGTGTGTAGGCGGCCTACCCCCCCCCTCCCTGCTGTGTGTCCGGCCTACCCCCCCCTCACCTGCTGTGTGTCCAGCCCCCCCCCTCACCTGCTGTGTGTCCAGCCCCCCCCTCCTCCCCTGCTATGTGTCCGGCCTACCCCCCCCTCCCTGCTGTTTGTCCGGCCACCCTCCCCTCCCCTGCTGTGTGTCCGGCCACCCTCCCCTCCCCTGCTGTGTGTCCGGCCACCCTCCCCTCCCCTGCTGTGTGTCCGGCCACCCTCCACTACCCTGCTGTGTGTCCGGCTTCCCCCCCCCTCACCTGCTGCGTGTCCAGCCCCCCCCTCACCTGCTGCGTGTCCAGCCCCCCCCTCACCTGCTGCGTGTCCAGCCCCCCCCCCCTCACCTGCTGCGTGTCCAGCCCCCCCCTCACCTGCTGTGTGTCCAGCCCCCCCTCACCTGCTGTGTGTCCAGCCCCGCCCCCCTCTCCTGCTGTGTGTCCAGCCCCCCCTCACCTGCTGTGTCCAGCCCCCCCCTCACCTGCTGTGTCCAGCCCCCCCCCCTCACCTGCTGTGTGTCCAGCCCCCCCCTCACCTGATGTGTGTCCAGCCCCCCCCCTCACCTGCTGCGTGTCCAGCCCCTCCCCCTCACCTGCTGTGTGTCCAGCCCCGCCCCCCTCACCTGCTGTGTGTCCAGCCCCCCCTCACCTGCTGTGTGTCCAGCCCCCCCCCTCACCTGCTGTGTCCAGCCCCCCCCCCTCACCTGCTGTGTGTCCAGCCCCCCCCCTCACCT
>NW_026968606.1:70000-82685 GCF_028390025.1 Pseudophryne corroboree
TGAGACTTACTTGTCAGTGCGGGTTCCGGATGGCAGGCGGCGGGTGGGAGGGCAGACGGGGAGCAGGTGTCACAAGGAGTGTGTGGGTAACTAATTCACAATACTTCCGCTCAACGTGGCACTGCTGGTCCTTCATCTCCCATGTCTCTTCACCAGGTGGCGGGCGGCCCGGAAATTAAGTGATGTGTTGTGCAGCAGTCAGTGTGAAGTGACTGTGAGTAACACTGATGGTGCTGATGATGCTGCTGCAGAATCGGGAAGCAATTAATTCATAAATATAATGTACTCAGTGTATTATACATACATAAACATGTACATACGTGTATTTGTGTATACATGTATATACATGAGTGTGTGTGCATATATATATATATATATATACAGCCAGTTCCCAGGAACAAAAGTCCTCCCCCGCTTCCGCTAAGTCCACAGCATGACGCTGGGGCTCCACTGGTGGAGCCAGGTGCGGTGGGGGCCCGTCTCAAGTGCTTCAGCAATCAGTGGGCTTGCTCACAGGTGGATCCCTGGATTCTACAAGTAGTGTCTCAGGGATTCAAGCTGGAATTCGAGACGTCTCCCCCTCGCCGTTTCCTAAAATCTGCCTTGCCAACATCTCCCTTGGACAGGGAGGCTGTGATAGAGGCAAATTCACAAGCTGTATTTGCAGCAGGTGATAGTCAAGGTACCCCTCCTTCAACAAGGAAGGGGTTACTATTCCACAATGTTTGTGGTACCGAAACCGGACGGTTCGGTGAGACCCATTTTAAATTTTAAATCTTTGAACACGTATATAAAACGGTTCAAGTTCAAGATGGAATCGCTCAGGGCGGTTATCTCAAGCCTGGAGGAAGGGGATTACATGGTATCACTGGACATCAAGGATGCTTACCTGCATGTCCCCATTTACTCTCCTCACCAGGAGTACCTCAGATTTGTGGTACAGGACTGTCATTCTGCGGCGGGACTGCCGCATTCTAGATCAGTAAAAGCCCATTCCACGAGGAAGGTGGGCTCTTCTTGGGCGGCTGCCCGAGGGGTCTCTGCTTTACAACTTTGCCGAGCTGCTACTTGGTCGGGGTCAAACACATTTGCAAGATTTTACAAGTTTGACACCCTGGCTGAGGAGGACCTAGAGTTCGCTCATTCGGTGCTGCAGAGTCATCCGCACTCTCCCTCCCGTTTGGGAGCTTTGATATAATCCCCATGGTCCTTACGGAGTCCCAGCATCCACTTAGGACGTCAGAGAAAATAAGATTTTACTCACCGGTAAATCTATTTCTCGTAGTCCGTAGTGGATGCTGGGCGCCCATCCCAAGTACTTGTACATAGTTATTGTTAACAAAAGGGTTATTGTTGAGAGCCATCTGTGCAGAGGCTCCGTTGTTGTCATACTGTTAACTGGGTATAATATCACGAGTTGTACGGTGTGATTGGTGTGGCTGGTATGAGTCTTACCCGGGATTCAAAATCCTTCCTTAGGATACTGTGCCCGGAAGAGCTGACACTAACTGAGGTCTGGAGGAGGGTCATAGGGGGAGGAGCCAGTGCACACCAGGTAGTCCTAAAGCTCTCTTTAGTTGTGCCAAGTCTCCTGCGGAGCCGCTATTCCCCATGGTCCTTACGGAGTCCCAGCATCCACTACGGACTACGAGAAATAGATTTACCGGTGAGTAAAATCTTATTTATATATATATATATATATATATATATATATATATATATATATATATGACTTGGGGTTTGTTTTATTAGATAGAGCATGTCCCTGTGAAGTGCCTTTTGGGGTTGTGGTTTTTCAGAAAGTTTTAGGTTTTTTTTAATTAAGAGAAATATGCCCCATTATAGAGATCGGGCATTTCAATTAGTTGCGCCTGCGCAGTGGCCGCCAGCAGGGGGTGTACTAGAGTGCCTTCTCTTGAGAGCCGCAATATGGCCGCCTTCTCCCCGGTTATTCTGTAAATAGGAAAATAACCTCACAGGTTCACATAGGGCAGAGTTGCCACTACTAGTGCAGGGCTGTAACTTACAGTACTAAGGAAAAGCCATATACTAAATAGAGATGAGCGGGTTCGGTTTCTTTGAATCCGAACCCGCACGAACTTCACTTTTTTTTTCACGGGTCCGAGCGACTCGGATCTTCCCGCCTTGCTCGGTTAACCCGAGCGCGCCCGAACGTCATCATGACGCTGTCGGATTCTCGCGAGACTCGGATTCTATATAAGGAGCCGCGCGTCGCCGCCATTTTCACACGTGCATTGAGATTGATAGGGAGAGGACGTGGCTGGCGTCCTCTCCATTAGAATAGATTAGAAGAGAGAGAGAGAGAGAGAGAGATTGTGCAGACAGAGTTTACCACAGTGACCAGTGCAGTTGTTGTTAAGTTAACTTTTATTTAATATATCCGTTCTCTGCTATATCCGTTCTCTGCCTGAAAAAAACGATACACAGCAGTCACACAGTGTGACTCAGTCTGTGTGCACTCAGCTCAGCCCAGTGTGCTGCACATCAATGTATAAAAGCTTATAATAATTGTGGGGGAGACTGGGGAGCACTGCAGGTTGTTATAGCAGGAGCCAGGAGTACATAATATATTAATTTAAAATTAAACAGTGCACACTTTTGCTGCAGGAGTGCCACTGCCAGTGTGACTAGTGGTGACCAGTGCCTGACCACCAGTATAGTAGTATATTGTTGTATACTATCTCTTTATCAACCAGTCTATATTAGCAGCAGACACAGTACAGTGCGGTAGTTCACGGCTGTGGCTACCTCTGTGTCGGCAGTCGGCACTCGGCAGGCAGTCCGTCCATCCATAATTGTATAATTATATACCACCTAACCGTGGTATTTTTTTTTCTTTCTTTATACCGTCGTCATAGTCATACTAGTTGTTACGAGTATACTACTATCTCTTTATCAACCAGTGTACAGTGCGGTAGTTCACGGCTGTGGCTACCTCTGTGTCGGCAGTCGGCAGGCAGTCCGTCCATCCATAATTGTATTATAATATATACCACCTAACCGTGGTTTTTTTTTCATTCTTTATACCGTCATAGTGTCATACTAGTTGTTACGAGTATACTACTATCTCTTTATCAACCAGTGTACAGTGCGGTAGTTCACGGCTGTGGCTACCTCTGTGTCGGCAGTCGGCAGGCAGTCCGTCCATCCATAATTGTATTATAATATATACCACCTAACCGTGGTTTTTTTTTCATTCTTTATACCGTCATAGTCAGTCATACTAGTTGTTACGAGTATACTACTATCTCTTTATCAACCAGTGTACAGTGCGGTAGTTCACGGCTGTGGCTACCTCTGTGTCGGCACTCGGCAGGCAGTCCGTCCATCCATAATTGTATTATAATATATACCACCTAACCGTGGTTTTTTTTTCATTCTTTATACCGTCATAGTGTCATACTAGTTGTTACGAGTATACTACTATCTCTTTATCAACCAGTGTACAGTGCGGTAGTTCACGGCTGTGGCTACCTCTGTGTCGGCAGTCGGCAGGCAGTCCGTCCATCCATAATTGTATTATAATATATACCACCTAACCGTGGTTTTTTTTTCATTCTTTATACCGTCATAGTGTCATACTAGTTGTTACGAGTATACTACTATCTCTTTATCAACCAGTGTACAGTGCGGTAGTTCACGGCTGTGGCTACCTCTGTGTCGGCAGTCGGCAGGCAGTCCGTCCAACCATAATTGTATTATAATATATACCACCTAACCGTGGTTTTTTTTTCATTCTTTATACCGTCGTCATACTAGTTGTTACGAGTATACTACTATCTCTTTATCAACCAGTGTACAGTGCGGTAGTTCACGGCTGTGGCTACCTCTGTGTCGGCACTCGGCAGGCAGTCCGTCCATCCATAATTGTATTATATACCACCTAACCGTGGTTTTTTTATACCACCTAACCGTGGCAGTCCGTCCATAATTGTATACTAGTATCCAATCCATCCATCTCCATTGTTTACCTGAGGTGCCTTTTAGTTCTGCCTATAAAATATGGAGAACAAAAAAGTTGAGGTTCCAAAATTAGGGAAAGATCAAGATCCACTTCCACCTCGTGCTGAAGCTGCTGCCACTAGTCATGGCCGAGACGATGAAATGCCAGCAACGTCGTCTGCCAAGGCCGATGCCCAATGTCATAGTACAGAGCATGTCAAATCCAAAACACCAAATATCAGAAAAAAAAGGACTCCAAAACCTAAAATAAAATTGTCGGAGGAGAAGCGTAAACTTGCCAATATGCCATTTACCACACGGAGTGGCAAGGAACGGCTGAGGCCCTGGCCTATGTTCATGGCTAGTGGTTCAGCTTCACATGAGGATGGAAGCACTCAGCCTCTCGCTAGAAAACTGAAAAGACTCAAGCTGGCAAAAGCACCGCAAAGAACTGTGCGTTCTTTGAAATCCCAAATCCACAAGGAGAGTCCAATTGTGTCGTTTGCGATGCCTGACCTTCCCAACACTGGACGTGAAGAGCATGCGCCTTCCACTATTTGCATGCCCCCTGCAAGTGCTGGAAGGAGCACCCGCAGTCCAGTTCCTGATAGTCAGATTGAAGATGTCAGTGTTGAAGTACACCAGGATGAGGAGGATATGGGTGTTGCTGGCGCTGGGGAGGAAATTGACCAGGAGGATTCTGATGGTGAGGTGGTTTGTTTAAGTCAGGCACCCGGGGAGACACCTGTTGTCCGTGGGAGGAATATGGCCGTTGACATGCCAGGTGAAAATACCAAAAAAATCAGCTCTTCGGTGTGGAGGTATTTCACCAGAAATGCGGACAACAGGTGTCAAGCCGTGTGTTCCCTTTGTCAAGCTGTAATAAGTAGGGGTAAGGACGTTAACCACCTCGGAACATCCTCCCTTATACGTCACCTGCAGCGCATTCATAATAAGTCAGTGACAAGTTCAAAAACTTTGGGTGACAGCGGAAGCAGTCCACTGACCAGTAAATCCCTTCCTCTTGTAACCAAGCTCACGCAAACCACCCCACCAACTCCCTCAGTGTCAATTTCCTCCTTCCCCAGGAATGCCAATAGTCCTGCAGGCCATGTCACTGGCAAGTCTGACGAGTCCTCTCCTGCCTGGGATTCCTCCGATGCATCCTTGCGTGTAACGCCTACTGCTGCTGGCGCTGCTGTTGTTGCCGCTGGGAGTCGATGGTCATCCCAGAGGGGAAGTCGTAAGCCCACTTGTACTACTTCCAGTAAGCAATTGACTGTTCAACAGTCCTTTGCGAGGAAGATGAAATATCACAGCAGTCATCCTACTGCAAAGCGGATAACTGAGGCCTTGGCATCCTGGGTGGTGAGAAACGTGGTTCCGGTATCCATCATTACTGCAGAGCCAACTAGAGACTTGTTGGAGGTACTGTGTCCCCGGTACCAAATACCATCTAGGTTCCATTTCTCTAGGCAGGCGATACCGAAAATGTACACAGACCTCAGAAAAAGAGTCACCAGTGTCCTAAAAAATGCAGCTGTACCCAATGTCCACTTAACCACGGACATGTGGACAAGTGGAGCAGGGCAGGGTCAGGACTATATGACTGTGACAGCCCACTGGGTAGATGTATGGACTCCCGCCGCAAGAACAGCAGCGGCGGCACCAGTAGCAGCATCTCGCAAACGCCAACTCTTTCCTAGGCAGGCTACGCTTTGTATCACCGCTTTCCAGAATACGCACACAGCTGAAAACCTCTTACGGCAACTGAGGAAGATCATCGCGGAATGGCTTACCCCAATTGGACTCTCCTGTGGATTTGTGGCATCGGACAACGCCAGCAATATTGTGTGTGCATTAAATCTGGGCCAATTCCAGCACGTCCCATGTTTTGCACATACCTTGAATTTGGTGGTGCAGAATTTTTTAAAAAACGACAGGGGCGTGCAAGAGATGCTGTCGGTGGCCAGAAGAATTGCGGGACACTTTCGGCGTACAGGCACCACGTACAGAAAACTGGAGCACCACCAAAAACTACTGAACCTGCCCTGCCATCATCTGAAGCAAGAAGTGGTAACGAGGTGGAATTCAACCCTCTATATGCTTCAGAGGTTGGAGGAGCAGCAAAAGGCCATTCAAGCCTATACAATTGAGCACGATATAGTAGGTGGAATGCACCTGTCTCAAGTGCAGTGGAGAATGATTTCAACGTTGTGCAAGGTTCTGATGCCCTTTGAACTTGCCACACGTGAAGTCAGTTCAGACACTGCCAGCCTGAGTCAGGTCATTCCCCTCATCAGGCTTTTGCAGAAGAAGCTGGAGGCATTGAAGGAGGAGCTAACACGGAGCGATTCCGCTAGGCATGTGGGACTTGTGGATGCAGCCCTTAATTCGCTTAACAAGGATTCACGGGTGGTCAATCTGTTGAAATCAGAGCACTACATTTTGGCCACCGTGCTCGATCCTAGATTTAAAGCCTACCTTGGATCTCTCTTTCCGGCAGACACAGGTCTGCTGGGGTTGAAAGACCTGCTGGTGACAAAATTGTCAAGTCAAGCGGAACGCGACCTGTCAACATCTCCTCCTTCACATTCTCCCGCAACTGGGGGTGCGAGGAAAAGGCTCAGAATTCCGAGCCCACCCGCTGGCGGTGATGCAGGGCAGTCTGGAGCGACTGCTGATGCTGACATCTGGTCCGGACTGAAGGACCTGACAACGATTACGGACATGTCGTCTACTGTCACTGCATATGATTCTCTCAACATTGATAGAATGGTGGAGGATTATATGAGTGACCGCATCCAAGTAGGCACGTCACACAGTCCGTACTTATACTGGCAGGAAAAAGAGGCAATTTGGAGGCCCTTGCACAAACTGGCTTTATTCTACCTAAGTTGCCCTCCCACAAGTGTGTACTCCGAAAGAGTGTTTAGTGCCGCCGCTCACCTTGTCAGCAATCGGCGTACGAGGTTACATCCAGAAAATGTGGAGAAGATGATGTTCATTAAAATGAATTATAATCAATTCCTCCGCGGAGACATTGACCAGCAGCAATTGCCTCCACAAAGTACACAGGGAGCTGAGATGGTGGATTCCAGTGGGGACGAATTGATAATCTGTGAGGAGGGGGATGTACACGGTGATATATCGGAGGGTGAAGATGAGGTGGACATCTTGCCTCTGTAGAGCCAGTTTGTGCAAGGAGAGATTAATTGCTTCTTTTTTGGGGGGGGTCCAAACCAACCCGTCATATCAGTCACAGTCGTGTGGCAGACCCTGTCACTGAAATGATGGGTTGGTTAAAGTGTGCATGTCCTGTTTTGTTTATACAACATAAGGGTGGGTGGGAGGGCCCAAGGATAATTCCATCTTGCACCTCTTTTTTCTTTTCTTTTTCTTTGCATCATGTGCTGATTGGGGAGGGTTTTTTGGAAGGGACATCCTGCGTGACACTGCAGTGCCACTCCTAGATGGGCCCGGTGTTTGTGTCGGCCACTGGGGTCGCTAATCTTACTCACACAGCTACCTCATTGCGCCTCTTTTTTTCTTTGCGTCATGTGCTGTTTGGGGAGGGTTTTTTGGAAGGGACATCCTGCGTGACACTGCAGTGCCACTCCTAGATGTGCCCGGTGTTTGTGTCGGCCACTAGGGTCGCTAATCTTACTCACACAGTCAGCTACCTCATTGCGCCTCTTTTTTTCTTTGCGTCATGTGCTGTTTGGGGAGGGTTTTTTGGAAGGGCCATCCTGCGTGACACTGCAGTGCCACTCCTAGATGGGCCCGGTGTTTGTGTCGGCCACTAGGGTCGCTAATCTTACTCACACAGCTACCTCATTGCGCCTCTTTTTTTCTTTGCGTCATGTGCTGTTTGGGGAGGGTTTTTTGGAAGGGACATCCTGCGTGACACTGCAGTGCCACTCCTAGATGGGCCCGGTGTTTGTGTCGGCCACTAGGGTCGCTTATCTTACTCACACAGCGACCTCGGTGCAAATTTTAGGACTAAAAATAATATTGTGAGGTGTGAGGTATTCAGAATAGACTGAAAATGAGTGTAAATTATGGTTTTTGAGGTTAATAATACTTTGGGATCAAAATGACCCCCAAATTCTATGATTTAAGCTGTTTTTTAGTGTTTTTGGAAAAAAACACCCGAATCCAAAACACACCCGAATCCGACAAAAAAAATTCGGTGAGGTTTTGCCAAAACGCGTTCGAACCCAAAACACGGCCGCGGAACCGAACCCAAAACCAAAACACAAAACCCGAAAAATTTCAGGCGCTCATCTCTAATACTAAAGCGGCACGGTGACCTCACCCCTCTCAGAGACACCAGGGCGCAGCACACTGGTACACACACCTGTTAGCTCAGGGCAGCACTATAGGACCCTCCTGTAATGCTGTGCTGGCGGCGTGTAGTGATCAGGGCACTGGGAGACTGGCTGGCTGGTCTCCGTCTCTGCTGCCTATAGAACTTCCACCTCTGTTATATATCAGGGCTGCTCTCCTGTTATGATTCCAATACTCTGGTCTGGGGATATCTTATAGCAAGGACCTGAGTACTGGAATGTAATGCTTGGAAAGGGAGTGGGAACGGGAATAGCCCCTGGCGCCCTATCTCCGTTGTCTCGCCCGTGCTGTCAGAAATCTCTTGCGAGACTATGGTTGCTTGGGCCCATGGCAGCCGCGTTTGAAGGGCGGATTACGTCTGCCCAACTCCGATGCCCCCTCAGGTCTTAATGGGAGACAAAGAAAAATCCGAGACAGGGTGATAACAAGGGGCCCTCTACTTAACAACAAAGCCAGGGGCTCAAAACTAACTTTAAACTAGAGTATGTGCGGAAAACCGCCAGGGAAAAGGACAACCAAAATACCCACTTGTCCACTCTTCTACCCGGCACCGGCGAGTTCCGGAGAGGAGTGTGGGAGCGTAAACCTCCGCAAATGCACCAACACAGAATACAAAATAAAGCGGCCTAGGCCGCAGCACGCGGCGGAGCCGCCACTCACGAGGACCACACAGTCCTCTAGCGACTGTTGCGGGTAAATGAGGACTGGAAGACTCCTTGGGAAGAGATGACAACACTAAGATTCAGGAACTCTGAGGACAGGAATGACCGGACACAGCAGAACTGGAACAGACGTCAGCAAACCAAAGCAGCATGCAGGAAGCTATTACCGGCGTCTGTGTGAAGCACTGAGAAGGTATTTAGCAGGGAGTCCTTCAATCAGAAGTTCAGAGCCTGATTAGCACAATGCCGTGCAGCTGCCTTGCTGCACGACCAGAAGACAATGTGTGTGTGTAGTTCACCTGATTGACCCTGCAAGGGGAGCGCAGTCCGTCCGTGGCGTCCCCGTTGCTAGGGTCCAGGCGGCTCAGCGCGCCCGGCATCCTAGCGTTGCTAGGGAGCCGGCGGCTAGCACGCTCGGCGTCCCTAGTTGCTAGGCGCCGGGCCGCGAGGACATCGCGGACCACGGCGCCTAACACCTGTGTGTTCTCTTCCTCTCCTACCTCACACTGGAACTGGCCGCCCAGAGAACGAGAGGGCAGCGGCTGACATCAGAGAGGGTGCAGCAATCTGTGTGGGCAGAGCCCCTCACAGCAAGGTGTCCTTATGCTGTGCCCCGTGTAATCACTGTGATCCATACAGACTCACCCTGGTATGCTCTCTATTATTTATTTTTTTACACTGCGGCATGCTCGAGGGAAGGGAGCAGGCACCACCCCACCGCCACTACTCCTCCGCCAGCATCACTGCCGAGCCGGTCAGTGTTCCGGCGGCAATGAGCAGTAGGCAGCCACCAGCAACAACAGTCAGGAAGCTGTTACTCCCGGCAGCAGTAGCGTCAAGCTGCAATTCAGCCAGCGGCACGATGATCCGGGAGACAGTGGCAGCACAGGGAAGCAGTACCCCCTCCAATCGCAGCACCAACTAGGAGACTGAGGCAGCAACCTGCCCCCAGCAGCAGCACCACCCTGATGATAGGTAAGATGCATTTTGGTGTCACAAGAAGGTGGCCGGAGTAGTGGCTGGCTGTGGTCACACCCCGGGGAAAAGTGATAGTGATTTCAGTGTTCCCTTGCGCGGGGATTGGATGTGTAGATGTATGGAGGCTATGTATGTATAGATGTGAGCGGCAGTGTGCGGATGTATGAGAGCGGCAGTGTGCGGATGTATGAGAGCGGCAATGTACGGCTGTATAACTGCGTCGGTGTGCGGCTGTATGAGTGCGATGGTGTGCGGCTGTATGCGTGCGGCGGTGTGCGGCTGTAAGAGTGCGGTAGTGTGCGGCTGTAAGAGTACGGCTGTAAGAGTACGGCTGTAAGAGTACGGCTGTAAGAGTACGGCTGTAAGAGTGCGGGGTTGTACGGATGTATGAGAGCGGGGTTGTACGGATGTATGAGAGCGGGGTTGTACGGATGTATGAGAGCGGCAGTGTATGGATGTATGAGAGCAACAGTGTACAGTTGTGTGAGAGCGGCAGTGTGCGGATGTATGAGAGTGGCGGTGTACGGATGTATGAGAGCGGCAGTGTATGGATGGCAGCGTCATAGGGAGGGATGTCGGAATGCTGTTATAGGGTTCCTAATACAAAATGCCACGTTGGGCTTGATGGGCAGGTAGTGCGGCAAGCACACCCAAATTGGCATCTGACGTCGCCTGCAGTCCACACTGTTGTGAGGAGTCAGAGTTAATTTTGACTGTGTAGTGTACTCACAGAGGACCTACCGCCCGTCCCCTCCTCGCATCTGAGCAGCAGGTCAGGCTCTTATTTTCTTTTTAATCAGGAGAGGCCGAGTGAACTGTGAGCAGGGGGGCAGAGCTACATGGGACCCAGAGGGGCTGCTGTGCTGTCAGAGAGGGAGAGGAAGAGAGAGATGAAGCTACTGCAGATCCCCAGCTGATTGTGAGGTGCCGGGTTGAAGGGTGATGTGATCACCCTTCTCCCTCGCTGCCGCTGGGGACCGCATCTAGGCTTCCTCCATCGAGGGCATGCGGCGCAGCAGTGGGCAGCGTGTAATGAGTTTGTCTGACTCATTATACTGCTGCCTGTTGTGGACACCTCCGTCCGTACGGACTGGTGTACATGCCCAGCACAGAGGTGACAGTGTTGGTGGAAGTGCTGCCCAGTTCTGACCCTGCAGGCCTCCCTGATCTGACTGCGGCCGCTGCTACTGCTGCGGCCCGAAACCCCTGCCGGTCCCCTCCATAGACTTCTGCCTGTCCAGCGCTGAGGTACTAGGGGTATCCCAGCTGCGGGAAGGGTATGTCTCTGGCTTTCTCTCCGGCAGGGGAAGGTGACAGCGGCGGAGGAAGTGTTGCCCACCTCAGACACTGCAGGCCTCCCCGATCCAGCTGCGGCCACAGCTGATGCTGCCAGAACCCCCTGCTGGTCTCCTTTGTTGACTGCCGCATGGCCAGTGCTGAAGTACTGGGGGTAGGCCAGCTACGGGAAGAGTGTCTCTGCCTCGGGCTCTCTCTCTCTGTCAGGGGAAGGAAGGGCTGATTCTCTGGCACAACAGGGAGGGCTAGGCTGCAGGAACACAGCACTGGAAGAAACAGGAGGCCGAACTCATGACCAAAAAGTGAGCAGTGCAGTGATCAGCCCCCTAGTCTTTCCCTCTCTCTGGGTGCAGAGCTGTATTCTACAGAGAGAGCTGGGATGGGAAGAAGGGGAACGGCACCTGACACACACATACACGCGCGGCACCTGACACACACATACACGCGCAACACCTGACACACACACATACACGTGCGGCACCTGACACACACACACGTAGCATCAGACACAATAAAATAAACATGCAGCACCTGACCCACACATACACGCGCAACACCTGACACACACACATACACGTGCGGCACCTGACACACACACACACACACGTAGCATCAGACACAATAAAATAAACATGCAGCACCTGACCCACACATACACGCGCAACACCTGACACACACACATATACACGTGCGGCACCTGACACACACACGTACCATCAGACACAATAAAATAAACATGCAGCACCTGACACATGCATATACACGCAGCACCTGACACATGCATATACACGCAGCACCTGACACATGCATATACACGCAGCACCTGACACATGCATATACACGCAGCACCTGACACATGCATATACACGCAGCACCTGACACATGCATATACACGCAGCACCTGACACATACATATACACGCACACCATCAGACACACACATACACACGCAGTGCCTTACTCACACACACTTAGACACGTGCAGCACCTGAGGCACACACATGTACACGCGCAGCACCTGACGCACACACATGTACACGCGCAGCACCTGACGCACACTCATGTACACACGCAGCACCTGACGCACACTCATGTACACGCGCAGCACTTAATGCACACTCATGTACACGCGCAGCACCTGACGCACACTCATGTACACGCGCATCACCTGACACAGACATACGTATTCATGCACAGCACCAGACATACACTTGTACACACGCGGAGCACCTGATACTCACACACATATACACCCGCCACACCTGACACACACACACACACGTGCGGCAGCTGACGCATACACACGCACCATCAGACACACTCATATATACACGCAGCACCTGACACACACATACACACAGGAGCTGACACACACATACACAGGCAGCACCTGACACACACACACATATACACGCGCAGCACCTGACACCACGCACT